>NC_047135.1:35203009-35380774 GCF_009829125.3 Periophthalmus magnuspinnatus | reverse complement strand
TGGAAGAGGATTCTGCAGATGTGGAAGAGGAGGACAGCTGGTAGGTTTATTTTTTATTTTTTTAGACTGGAAACATTTATGATCTGTGCATTGGCCTATAAAAAAGTGCATCATGTTTTTCTTTTGAATTAGCTCAGCTTCAGAAAACACATTAACATTTGCTCATAGTTGTGTTTATGCAAAGATAACCCGGCGGTCTTATGAGTAACCTTTTCAGGAAACGAACATCGGATCTTAATGTGTTGTATTCCCCCTGCAGGGCGATGACGCTATGACACCGTGATACTTTTTTGAGGTTTATTTTTGACTAAATTAACCTCTCGCACTCACAAAAGTCACCCATTTTGTAGCAGAATTAACTTTCAAACACGTAGAAGTAAACTGAAGAGGTGTAAAGACGGTAATGACTTGACAAGTGCCGTTTTTTGTTTTTTTTTAAACCTGATAAGTCAGTTCAGAACATCTTCCCATCTGCAATAACGACCTGGCCCGGAGGCAACATAAAACACACACAAACAAACACAATCACTCATCAATTACAACGTGAAACAGTGAATCGTGACATGAAATAGCGAAACATTTGCCGATTAAAGACATAAAAAACGTTTAAATGCCGTGAACTGATCCTGTAAATCGACAGAGACCTCGCGATGCGCTTGATTTACAGCATGAAAAGATTACGTTTGTTGTATTTGACTTTCGGCTCCCGCTCAAAGAAAACCTGATCTGTCCTTTACCGGTTTGGCAGGTTTAACTCACAAGGTGTTTTTAATAATTCAAAGGTGCTGAGATGTGCCTATGCATTTATTATGACATTAGAAGCGTTATTGCCGGCTAATTACTGCTGATTCGCCACCTTAAATCGCACGTATTTCTTTCTCCGTGCCCTTAAAAGAACCATATTGTGCGTCTTTAGCTGCTACCACGTCTTGTTTTCAGTCTTGAGCCGTGCCATATGTAGTGTGCGTGGTTATCATTGACAAAACATGCAGTAATCCGCGCTGGACCATAATCTGATCTGCTCGGGACCGGTTCCACTGCCACATGGATCAACTGCAGTTCTTGGGGATTGCGCAGCATGTGATCTCAGGCCCCCCTCTGTGACCACAGCACAAATCCTCAAACTTAACGGCAGCTACGTAATCTACCACTCAAGTCATTAAAATTCAACCCAGCAGAGTCCTAACTTCAGCCGAACTTCCGTCACTTCTTAGATCTTCAAAGACGGTGGAGAGTATCTGTAAATCATCCGATATGTTGCGTTATTTAACTAGTTTATGATGAAAGACGACAAACAAAACTGGAAACGGACTTTTATACTCGCGCCAAATGTTTTTAATGTTTTATATGGATCATAAAACAAAAGTTCACGTGTGTAACTGGACAAAAACTTGCAGGAGTGAAGATGTTATGGTCAGATTCCTGCTGGACGTCGCCGTTTATCCGTCTAAAGGGAGGAGCTAATTGCACTGAAACTAACACACCTGTTTTATATGGACTTATATTAGACTTATTTGTTTTGTTTGGCTTTTGTTTGCATTGTATTTCGAACAGGACGCACGTGAAAAAGCAAGTCTACGTGCTCTCATTTGGCTCTCTTGTATAGATAAAGATGCAGAACTTGTAAAAAACAGTTCCCAGTCCCCTTCAGTGGGGCTCTGGCTGCACGTCTGACCTGAATCTCGCTGTGTGCATTGTTGTTCTGATGGGAAACGGCCCCTTTTGTGCGTGCCCAATAGAGAAGATGATTTCTAGTTGGTTTATTTGAGCATTTTATTCATGTAATATAAGTTTCTCTTTGAATCTTGAACTCACAAACGTCTAATCCATGTGCTGCGTCGTCTTTTCCAGGTTGTATGTGTCGCCCAAAAAGCAGGTGGCAGACGCAGGACCAGAGTCTCCGTTGAAATGGTGTCGGCAAGTCCTTGACCATCGCAGCCCAGACACTGAAGTGGCGTGTCGGACTCTCATCAACCGTTTGGACCAAAGTAAGATGCAAAAAAACATAAAGAAATGAAACAGCACTAGGGGAAGACTTCATGCAGAAATGTTCCACTGATCTGTTTGGATCAGTGTAACATAAATATATTTTTAAAAAGTTTATGATTAAATTGTACAGTTCAAACAAGCTAACCAGGAAAGGCCACGTGCTTTTTCTGTACAAAAACATATGTTCTGGTGAGATAACACGGAGAGTGATGAGGAAAAAAGGGGGGAAATACACAACAGGACTGAAAAACTCCACAAACTACTGTCGATTTAACAATTCAGATACATTTTATATATATAGCACATAAAAAATACAACTTAAGATGTCCAAAGTGCTTCACATAAACAACAAACAAAAATAGATAGACATAAAAAATAAGCTCAAGCATTTTTCTGAGTGTATTTGATCATTGTTCGACCGCTCACACTCGTACGTTCTGTTGTTCTGTGTAGTGTCTCGTGTTGGTCAGTCAGCCGTCTGCTCATGCTGCTGTCTCTTTTTTTCAGCCTGCACTGCCCTATTCAAATGAGGAAATGTAAATTGACACATTTCTCCTGGAAGCACAGCTCAAATCTTAGGGTGCCATATTCCGTTATTTACTTTTCTGCCGTGACTTCAGACACGACAAAGCCGTTCACACTCGGGTTCAGTAACGATGAAGTCATGAACTGGGTTGGATTACCGTCCCCCAGGTCGGCTCTTTTGTTAAAGATAACAGGCCTGGAAACGGTTTAGTAATGCAGGTCATTGTTATTTCAATGTATTTTAAGACTGAAATACATTTAATCAAACTTTGTTGTGTTTTTGCTTCATATTAAAACCCTTTTTCTATGACTTCCTGCTTGTTCTGCAGCCACTCGGTGGAGAAGCATGTACAGCAGCCCTTCAGCAGAGACAGGCTCTGCTGGCTCAGGCCTGCTCTCTCCTGGGTACCACAAATCAACTAACAAAACTCTACTAACCAGTGGCACTTCAGGTAGGGCATGACATTAACACACGTCTTTGCCTTTACATGTGGGAACAGCAGCCACTGTGTGAATGTAGGTCACATAATGTGTCTGTGTGAAACGCTTTTGGGCGTCTCGGGGGAGCGCTCGTGTTTTTGCATGTTTTGATTTTGCTCAATGGGAAGATGGTGAGGGATTTAAGTTGGTGTTATCAGATTATTGTCAGTTATAATTTATACAGTTAATATTTTATGCATTATCATTATATTTATTATTAAGTGTAAATGTGTCGTCAGGCACAAGTGTCCACTCTGCTCTGAGCTCTCAGTCGTCCATCGACAGTGAGCTCAGCACATCAGACGACTCCATCTCGATGGGCTACAAGCTGCAAGATCTGACCGATGTCCAGATCATGGCTCGACTTCAAGAAGAGAGTGAGTGTCTTTGACATGATACTAACCTGCTCAAAAAATGTTATTATGGGACATTTAACCTTTTATTTAAAAACATATATTTTTGCTTAGGTTTAAGGCAAGACTATGCATCCAGCTCCGCCTCCGCGTCGCGCCGCAGCTCCACGGCGTCTTTACAGTCACTGCGCAGATGTGGCAACTACAGCGACCAGGAGTTTGACAGTTACAGTCTGGAAGATGAAGATGATTTCTGCTCTTTACCTCCACGGCAACATCGTTTTAGCCCTTCCCCGCTCGGTTCCCCTCGGTGCCAGTCGCCCTCAACTTCTAACCACGGCCAAGAATACGGCGTGCGTCTGGGGGCTTCACGCACACGGGCGCCCAGACGATCTCTTCAAGGCCCAAGTGCTGAACTCCTCAAATTTGCCAAAAGCGAGGGTAGGTTTTCAGATTGAGAACAGAGTCTCTGTCAGACGTTACCAAAGCCAACACCAGCGACCTCCTGAAAACACTGATGTTTTGTGTTGTGTGATGTGGTTCCAGAAGAGTTGAGGCACAGCATGCCAAATCTGGCTCCCCGCACGAGCCTCCGTTCACTGGAGGCCGTCAGAAACAGCCGCAGCATGGAGGCTAACCTCCAGAGCTCTGGCAACCGCATGTCCCACCTTTCCAACCCCCCCTCCACAGGTAACCCTCTGTCGCCCACTCCAACTGTGATCAAAGTGTTTTTATCCTACACCTCACCTCAACTTTACCACTGCATGATTCCAAATGTCTACTTCAGTGGGCATGATTATTTCACAAAATAAACAAAAGAAAATAAACAAAAATGTGAATCTAAGCTGCTGAGATTTATACTTGAGATTTTTCTGTTCAAATTGTGCCTTTTTTTATTGATTTATTTATTTCTAATTGTGAAAAAAATCCATATTTGTTGTTGTTGACGATGAATCCACCATTATTATTTTTCTTTTTTCATAGGTATGACAAACGGTCGTATTCGCAGCAATGGCCAGTCTCCTCTCTCGCTGCGAACCCCCGTTAAAGCTGTAGGTCCCATATCGGGCAGCCACTCTCCCAGAGGTTTACCTGTGATCCAAGGCCCACCTGCTGGAGGCGGGCGCAGAGTCCAGTCCCCGAGCGCTGGAAACGGTGGACCCTACATTCCCGGAAGAACCTCCATTGCACCAACCAGAACAGTCATAAGTCGAGGACCAAATGCCTCATCAGGACCCACACGGAGCACATTCTCACACACACCCAGAAGGTACGAGCGGCTTAGGAGTTACATGAATGGTATTTGGATTAAAAGTGATGTTCTGATCCGTAACTGACTGTTGTTTGTTTTAACAGGTCTATGGGCATTACAAAAATGTCAGATGAAGCCTGGAAAGACGGCTGCTACTGAGTTTCCGTGAAGGATATTTATGTCTTAAATGCCCTAATAATCTTATTTGAGCAAAACTGTGTCAAACCACCTCGGTCCCTCATTTCAGATTTACACATTTCCTTTGCATGAAACATTGTGAACCCACTCTGATGTTGTGTAGTAGGTGAGGCACATTGTCACAGAACATTTGAGACCTCCCATAGGACTGGCTGACCTTTTTTAGAATAAGTCAATGTGCTGGGACTGTGAAGGTTTTTATTGTGTGTTGATGAAGACTGTTTTAAAATGAAGTTGATAATTTGTTTAATTTCTGTGTGACTTCCTACTTGAAGGTGTTGGTTGTTGCATGCTTCAGTTTCATTCTTTTACCTTTGCATCGTGTGGATGTTTCCCATTCCCCACATCATGTGACTTTGTTAATGAATCAAATGTTTATTGTGAAAATAATCATAGAATTATATGACTAATTAAACCTACACTGCCCTTGTTTAATCCACGAGCCGAGGCGCAAGAAAACGTGTTATTTGAGAGAAAAATATGTCTGAAAGCTACATTTCTGAATTTCTATTACAATAGAAAGTTTACTGTAATTCTGAGGTGAAATCAAAGGCTCCATTTTAGGAGGTCTGTCCAGAGGAAACTGTGAGGCCCTTTGCCTTATTCACCCAGAGCTGTGCCTCTGAATCAGCTGCTGTGAGGAGGATAATAAAGTTTATCTTAAACCATGTGTTTGTCATAGTGGTTTGTGCTGCACTCTGGAGTCTCTCTGGTTACACACAGGTCCGCACTTCCTCCGGATGAGGACTGGCTACACCCCCGGGACAAAATGGCCTACAGGCCTCAATAACCTGCACCGCAGAGACACAGAGACACGGGACAAACTCACACACGCGGCACAGTCACGTCTCTGTGCGGCGTTTACACCTAAACACCTCCGTAAACACACGGACAGTGCAAACCGCTGATAATGTGCGTCTCTTATGCATGACGCACGCGGCAGGGCATCAGCGCTAAACGAGGCCACGCACGTCCCCCCCGCCCTCCCTCTCCTCAGGACGCGCGCTGATTGGCCGAGGCCTAGCAAAGAGCGCCCGGGGATCCAAACCTGCAGGCCGCACTTAGCTTACCGTGAAAATATCACCAAAACAATAACAGACTAACGCCAGAAGAAACAATAACACCGCTACAGACAGAAGACGACACTGTCAGGTAAAAGATTTCACATCTCTCAGAAAAAGCATGTAGATAAAGAGCGCAGGGCCCAGTGGGCTGTAGCGGGCCTGTCTGAGCCTCCTGGAAAAACAACATGGACAACAGACGCCGCGCTTTAGCTTAGCACGCTAGCTAGCACCGCGGGTTTATCTAAACCGCGGACATCTCAGGCCTGAATCACACTTTGTGTTGTAAAATCACTTTGTGTGCGTTTTATCAGCGGTGCAGTGGTTTAAATGTGGCTCTTTTAAACAGAGAAATGTCACATTTTGCGTCTTGTGTTTTAGCGGTTTGGCTAAAACAAAATGGCGCCGGGGACGGTGTTAGCATGGTGCTAGTTAGCTTTTGTGGGTGGAGGGCGTTAGCCGCCTTATGCATTGCATAATGTCTGCGGTACTTTTCATTGGCGACCTAAAACAGTCTGATTTTTGTCACATGCAAAGGTTAAGATTAAATAAACATGTGAAGTGTCAGATTCTCCAGTGTCGAGATTTACAGCCCGTGCGCCCACTGCAGATGTGAAGATGTGAACTGCATATTTACCAGTCATATGAAGACTGAGATAAACCACTCAATTTCAGCGGCTTGTCAGAACCAAAAGCTCCCAGCCTGTGTGAAGTGACTACACAGCACTGTCCTGTTTGTGGCCCTGCCATCAACACCACCCATCAGCACCAACCACCTCCAGGTGCACCTCTTTATGAAGCTTTCCCTGTAGTACTCCCATAATGCAATGGATGGAGCCAACTGTCAACAACTCTAACGGGCTCCTTCTTAAAAGACTGTCCTAAGCACATCACTGTAATAATTAAGAAGAACAATAGTTGATTTGATTAACTTAAATTAATTTCATCATGTGAAATAGTGACTCATCTGTTTTCTTTCCCAGAACTAAACATTTGGTCACTGGATGGGGGAAAGTGAATAAAACCCAGCTGCTGCCTCTGAGGAACAGGTCAAATGTGAAGGTTTGTTTCAGTTGATACTTTGTTGTTGTTTTTAGCATTTGTGCAAAATGATAACATTAGTATTTGTTTTAGTCTTTTTTGTATTAAACATGGACCAAGGAGGAGGAGTGTTGGAGCTACACACACAAGAGTTGAAGATGCCCCATACAATGATCATGCAAGACTTCGGTTAGTTATACAAATCTGTAACTGAACCTTGCAGCGTTACCCGTGCTGCTCATCGTGCATCATTCTTCTGACAGTGAGGTCCACACACTTCCCTGGAGTTGTGTTTTATTTATGATTTCGTATCAGATGTTGGCAAACCTTTTTTTCTTTCTTTTTTTGCTTGGGATGCTAATATCATTCCTCTAAGTGTGCCGCCACTACATGCAGCACATTTAATTTAAACCTGTGTGCTTTAGTGTCAGCTTTCACAGTAAAACTCTTAAAGTTTTTGTTTATTGTTTGACTATGTGATCAGATTTAAGCTGTAAAAGGGTGAATTAGTCAGTTGTCTGACTCATTACAGATGCAAACTAAAAACTTTGTGTTTCTGCTGTTTATTTATTGCAGCTCCGGATTTTTTTTTACATTATAGAAGATTTAGAATAGTTTTTGTGGTTTAAATCTGCTCTTGGGTTTTTGCGTCAGTGATATAAATTAGCTTCAATATAGTTTATTGTCTGTATTTACTTCAGTGATTTATCAAACTCTCAAAATATGTGATTGTGACTAAGCAAAACATAAATAATCATCATAAAATTAACATTAAAGAAGAGTGCAGAATAAAAAGCTTTAGTAAGCTTAAACCAAGGTAAAAGCCTTGGAGCGGTGGGTGTCAGGAGAGCGTGAATGTACACAGCACTCAGCTCAGAGCTGCAGCAGCTTTTTTTAGTTTTTACCTTTTTGGCTGCGCTCAGTGGTCTCTTACACACTGTGGCTTTTGTGCCATAGTTTGCCGACCTCTGGTTTATACACCACAAATATGTGGCGTGAAGTCATTTTGGTAATTCTAAAGTAAATATCTGTAATAACTGATTGTAATTTTATCATTTGTTTTCTTGTAGTTGCAGGAATGGGGGGTCTGGCCCACATCGACGGCGAGCACATTGTCGTGTCGGTGCCTGAGGGAATGCTTCTCTCTGATGTCATGACTGACGAGGGCATCCTGCTGGAGCACGGTCTGGAGGTGGAGGGTCTGGAGACACAGGTGGTTGAAGGACTGGAGACCGAAGTGGTGGAGAGTTTGCACACAGACGTCGACGGTCTGGAGGCGGGCGTGGTGGAGGGGCTGCAGACTCAGGTGGTGGAGCTGGAGGCCCAGGTGGTGGAGGGCCTGGAGGGAGAGGTGGAGGTGGAAGGAATTGAAGCGCACGTCGTGGAAGGTCTGGACGTGGACGTGGACGGGCTGGAGGCTCACGTCGTGGAGGGATTGGAGGCTCACGTCGTGGAGGGGCTGGAGGCTCACGTCGTGGAGGGTCTAGAGGAGGAAGTGGAGGTGGGAGGGCTGGAGGCGGAGGTGGTGGAGAGTCTGGAGGTGGATGTGGAAAGCCTACAGTCACAGGGAGTGGACAGCCATGACGTGAGCAGTGAGGACATGGGGCCGCCGGAGCACAGCGTCATTATGCCTGACAACATCCTCGGGACTGAAGTGGCCATAGAGGAGGCTCTGGACTCACATCACCACCACGTTTTAACTTCAGACCTCATTCAGGATTCAGGTAGGCATGATTATAACAGCCAACTTCAATCCAGTAATATCACAATAATTATTAAAGTTGCTGAGAGTTAAACAATGTTACGGGTATGAATAATTATAGGTTCAATATTTAAAGGTCCTATATTACACAGAATCGATGCTTGTGAGCTGTAAGCCATTTATAATACTGTTAACTCCTCAAACACAGACTGGAGTTGTGTTTGTTTCATTCACACATGTTGAGTAACAGTGTATTATTAGTCTGTAACATCTCCAAAGCTCAAAATGCACTGTTGCAACTTGTGATGTCATGAACTGGTAGTGGTCAGCTCCTTTTACCATTTGTTCGCTATAGATTGGCAATTCCTGGTCTGAAATGATCCAAATGATTCTAGAAATGAAGGTGTGTAGAGTTTAAAAACACCGTGGAGCGCTTCCTGTATTGCCGCATGATGACATCACAAGGTGGAACAGAGTGTTTTCAGTTTGAGACATGAACTCTGCCTAAATCTGCAGGTTTGTTCTCGTGTTAAACATGTATGAATGAAACAAAACACAACTCTAGGTCTGTTTGTGATGAGAAAACAACATTAGAACAGAGATCAGAGAATAGTGCTACAACATTGAACAGTGAAAACAACATTTATCTAGATGAGGTGATCATGGACAAGTAGTTTTTTTTTCTGCACTTTCTGGTGATGTAACGGCCATTATCTTTCTATAAAATGTCCCTCAAAACGTCTACCCTTTTTCTCACGATAAAGCATATTCTCGTTTCTCGTCCCATCCTCAGATTCAGGCCACCCTGACGACATGCCAGACCAGGTGTTTGTGGCAGAGCTGCTGTCGGAGCACCAGGACAACACTTTGGACCATCAGCTGGTGTCAGAGGGTTTGATGGTAACAGAGGCCAACGCGGAAACCATCATCCACCAACAGTTACAGACCACAGCTGTGCCTCTTCAGACCGATGAAGACGATGACGCACAAAGCAGCTCGGAGGATTACCTCATGATTTCCTGTAAGTTACATTAATGTGTGTTTATCAGGAATTGAGTTTGACTAAAATGCAATAATCTTATTTGTTTTAGTGGATGAGGTGGGAGAAAAGCTGGACATTGGTGACACTCCTCTTGAAATTAGCACAGAAGTTTTGGAGGACAAAGAATCCAAAGACGAGGACGGCTCAGAGGTCATCAAAGTCTATATTTTTAAAGCTGAGGCTGATGATGATTTAGGTGAGTGACTCAGTGGTATTTTTATTAACAGTGTAACTTCAGGTTTGTTAATATGAACATTTATTTTTAAGGAGGAACAGAGGTTATAACAGAAGACGATTATCACAACGGCCATCCTGACCTGGAGGCCGCCTCGTCGGGCAGGTTAGGAGTCGGCCGCGATAAGATGGTCTACATGGCCGTCAAAAATCCACCAAAAGAAGAAGAGGAAGATGAGGATGACAGTGATGATGATGACGAAGATGAGATCAGTATGTATTTATACTTTATACAAAATATTTATTTACAAGTGTATTTATTATTATTTATTAAACAACAATATGTCGTTTCTTCTTCAGCGAACACCATTGATCAGGTTAAAAATGGCACGACTGCACCTTTCCTTCAAATCCGAGAGGAACTTAATGCAAATCGAGTCCTTAAACCTAAACCTAAGAAAAAGAAGAAAGGAGACACACGTCAGTGTCAGACAGGTACAGAGCTGGTTTGTGCCTATCCCTAACCCTGTTTTTCCTTTAACCCCTTTAACCCCCAACCCGCTGGTGGCACATGCAGAATATTAAATACTTATGTACTATTTTCTGAATTTTATTTTCACTTTGTATTTCTGCAGCTGTTATCATCGGACCCGACGGGATGCCTTTGACTGTTTACCCTTGTTACATTTGTGGGAAAAAGTTCCGTTCTCGAGGATTCCTCAAATGTCACATGAAAAACCACCCTGACCATCTTCTGAAGAAGAAGTATCAGTGTACAGACTGTGACTTTACGACCAACAAGAAAATCAGTTTCCACAATCACCTGGAGAGCCACAAACTGCTGAGCCACAACAGCGAGCGCTCTCCTGAATACACAGAGTACGCTCGCCGTTTCCACGAGTCCAGTCCGCTGGGATCAGATAAGCTCATTGTCAAGGACCGAGAGCCCAAACTACATCACTGCAAATACTGCGAGTATGAAACTGCTGAGCAGGGTCTTCTTAACCGCCACCTGCTGGCGGTACACAGTAAAAACTTTGCACACGTCTGTGTGGAGTGTGCCAAAGGCTTTCGCCATCCGTCAGAGCTGAAGAAACACATGCGCACCCACACGGGCGAGAAGCCATACCAGTGTCCGCACTGCGAGTTCCGCTGTGCGGACCAGTCCAACCTAAAGACTCACATCAAGAGCAAACACGGAGCAGACATGCCCTTCAAGTGCAGCCACTGTCCACAGGCCTACGCCGACGCTCGAGAGCTGCAGCGCCACATAGAGATGGTGCAAGGCCACAAAACCCACCAGTGCCCCCACTGTGAGCACAAAAGCACCAACTCCAGTGACCTGAAACGACACATCATCTCCGTTCACACCAAGGACTTCCCCCATCAGTGTGACGTGTGTGAGAAGGGCTTTCACCGGCCCTCCGAGTTAAAGAAACACGCAGAGACACACAAAGGCAACAAGGTGCACCAGTGCCGCCATTGCAATTTTAACGCCCCCGACACCTTTACCCTTAGCCGTCATATTCTGTCCCTGCACACCAAGGACCTCCCCTTTAAATGCAAGCGCTGCAGGCGAGGCTTCAGACAGCCGGCCGAGCTGAAGAAGCACATGAAGACTCACAGCGGTAGAAAGGTTTATCAGTGCCAGTATTGTGAGTACAACAGTACGGACGCTTCAGGTTTCAAACGACACGTCATCTCCATTCACACCAAGGACTATCCCCACCGCTGCGACTACTGCACCAAGGGCTTTAGGCGGCCGTCAGAGAAGAGCCAGCACATAGCCAGACATCACAAAGAGATGTTAATGTAATCTGTTTATAAACACTCCCCTGTGTCTACGGCGCGGGTCCTTTTAGCGTATTAACAAAGAAGTGGACATGCGTATATATACACATATATACATATATAGGTTGTTGATGAAGGCAGCAGCTGTAATTGCCGTTCTGTGTTGTAATGGGTGTTCACCTTGTTCCTTTCTAATAAGACTGGTGCACACACTGGTGGGGCAGGTGTAAATTGTTTTGTTGCAGAAAATCACTTATGAACATATATTCAGGGTTTGAAATGTCTATATTTTTATACCCACTCAGCTGAAAGGCTGCGAGATGATGACTGTAGACTCTGTCAGATAGCAGTGCTTTTTAATCATGCAGAAGGAGGAAAGACGACAGGAAATGAACCTCCATAGTACCAATTAGTATCTCGTTACTAACCAGCATTACATAACACTTTCAATGCCTTCAAATCCATCTCCAACTTGGACCCTGGGGTTTTCAGTGATGTCAAGACAAAACACATTAAGGATGTGTGACTAAAACTAACTGGATTTTCATAGAATCTCAGTAATTGAAATCATGTGTAATATTATAAAGTTTATAATGACAGAATAATCATCAACAGACCCAGATCTGCCAGTATCTGAAAGCATATCGTTAGCAGCCTCTTTTTCCAGTCAGACGCCTGTTGCTGCTAAAAGTATCCACACATATTTTGTTCATAGTATTTATATTGTCCACATTAGGTATAATATATGAATTTGACCAATTGTTGTGTAAAAGTTGTTCATAAAGTTGGAATGACTGCGACTTTTAAGTACATATATGTGATGGTAGTAAAACAGAGGTGCTTTTTTTTCTTTCAGTTTCAGTCATGCCTTACATCTGTTTCACTTTTAAGCACTGATAAAACATTGGTCATCCGACGATAATCTTGATTGGAATCCTCAAACATGTGTCAGTACCGCTCTCCCCGTGTCCATTTCGAGTTAGTATAAAGCACTTTAAAAACACTATAGATTTCACACATGTTTCCGTTGCCCTGACGATAAACCTGACCGTTCTGTGATTGGCTGAAGGCTGCGTGTGGCGTCTCGTGGGCACATTCGCTCTGATCATACTTGTTCTTAACTAATTGTAATTGGTGATTTTTGTTACATGGCTAAAGTGATGAGTTAGTGTTTTGTTTGTGCGGCTCACCGACATGTCTCCCACTCCCCGATCCCACCGAACTCCCTCAAACTAAGTGCTCACCATATTGACATCGTCTTTAAAGTAAAATGCACATTCAGTATACTGTCTCCATGACATCAGTTGTGGTATATATTAAAACCCCTTTCGTGTACCTGACTCATTTTCTGTCCGATCGTGGATAAAACTACTGGTGGGGAAAACCAAAATAAACAATTATGTTTTTATATGTCTTAATCTGCCTCTTTACTTCAGGTTTATGGTAAATGGTCACGTCTTTATCGCGTTTTACGTCAAGGAACCGCTCGCCCGTTTGTACAGCAGTGCACGCAGACGTCAGGGGTGAAGGGGGTTAAGTGTCTTGCACAACGACACGACGGCAGCATTCATCTGTAGGAGCTAGAGTCGCACGGACAAACTTTGGGTTAGTGGATCTGACTGCTCTGCAAATGATGTTTTTTTTATGTTGAGAACAGGATTTGAACTACCAACCTTCAGCTCAGTGGTTTAGTCGAAGGTTTACTCTGCAGTTTGAGCGCGGCGTCGCACACAAATGCTCCTGTGAGGCGGCGTTTCGGTGGTTTTCAGGTTCGAAAACGGTAAAATGATAACGAGGAGGAGACTGATTTCTGTTAATTACATTGTACTTTGCCATGAAATATCCCAAAATGTTAACAGAATCTTTTCTATCAGTGACTATATCAATTAACTTGCTGTTTTACAACAAAAAACTACATTTTAACTGTTTATTCCAGCTGTGACCCCACGATTGACCTATAGAATGTTACGATACAATCTGAAACACAGTAACATCGATGGTTTTCAGATTCTAGGAGGTGATGATGTCAAACTCCCAGCGTTCCAGTTTTTCCTATTGATTTATTTGCACGTTAGCATGAAAAATCCAAAAGTTAACTCACAAATGTTGAACCTGATCATTTTTTATTAATGATTCCACCCAAGAACTCACCGTATCATAACATAAATCTGAATATATATATTTTTAACAGTTTATTTTCATAGTTTTCACAATAAATAACAATAAAGAATAATAAATAAATAAATAATAGTACAAATATAGAAACAAAAGGAATACAAAAAACAAGAGAAAATGGGGGAAAAAAATTTGATGAGTGTTTTTTTTTTTTATCAGTTGCTGTGTTTCAGTGTAAAATATAGATGAGGCAGTTAATATTTTATGTTTTTTATAAGCTGAGTTTTGTTCAGATATAGGTTTCAGTGAGTAATACAATAATACAGATGATTAAATTCAAAACTGGTGGATTTACCTTTTGGATATTTCATAGGAAGTACAGTGTAATCAATAGGGAAAACTGGTTCTTTGGGAGTTTGACAAGAACCTGAAACTCCATATCCATGTCACCTGTCCCGTGTTTGTCCAGATGAGGAGCAGGTGCCGTGTCCCCCGTCTCCACAGATCAGATGTACGTGCGTGTACGTACAGAAAAGAAACTGGAGGCTGTTCATTTCTACAGAATCGCGTCTCATAAATCACGTGGCGCTGCAGCTGTCAGTGAAAACCTGCAGATCGATACAAAGCCACGCTGACAGAAGGAGATGTTTTCAAAGGGTGACGAATGGTTTTGGTTCTGAATGTGTCGGGTTGTGTTGGTTTTGAATTCAGGCTCAGTTACTGCAGTGAAAGCCAAATGTTTACCCCATCAGTCATGAATAATCTAATCCCAGCTGCAATCTGTTATTAGGAACAAAAAGGAACACTGCGGCGACTGTAGCTCAGATGGTTTAGTGTTTGTCCTCTGATCTGATCCAGCTCCCACAGACGAATGCCGCAGTTGTGTCCATGGGCAAGACACTTAAACCAGTGTGAATGTGTGAATGAGTGAGTGTTTCCTCAATATAAAACGTGTCGAAGGTGGAAAAGTGTATAAAATGCGAGGAATAAACCTGGATCTTCTCCGAGGCCTGACCCTATGTCTCCGGTCTGGCCTGGGAACGCCTTGGGATGGGAGATGGAGGACATGTCTGGGGTGAGGGAAGTCTGGGAGTCCCCGCTTAGACTGTCGGCCCCCGGATACGAGGAAGAAAATGGATGGATGGAACAGACCAGGAGCCACAAGAAACAACTCCAAGCACCTAACCTCCTGTGAGAAACGTAAGTCACCGTCCTGCTCTTTAATAAACTGAAATGTATTTGTATTTTTTCATGTGCGTAATCCCTCAGTCGTCCAGGTCTGATCCACAGTCTCATCTATAACCCAAAGACCAAAAGCAAACAAAGGAAACAAAGAGAACAATAGAGCGAGCCAGTAGGAACATTAAAGGCTGAATGGAGGCCCTTACAGTTTCAGTGTAGTTAGCTCCTCCCTGCAGACAAATTTAACCTCCTGAGATCTGGTGTTCTCATTTGTGGACACGTTTTAGGTCGTCTAGACCACAACGCAAATTTTTAGAAGAAGAAAAAAGTTCAATTTTGAATATTTTTAATAGTTTAGAGTGTCCAGAATATATATATTTTAACATTTGTATCCTTTTTTTTGTAAAGGCTTATGTCTCCTGCACCTCTTAGCAGCTTCAAATGAGTCACATTGTTCCAAGAGGAGCAGTTGTTTTTTATTCAGGCCATAAAGCCACAAAAAAGCTCAGGTCTCAGGAGGATAAGTCAGTGTCCAGCAGCGTCTGACCAGAACTGAAGAAGCGGCTTGAACGAGCAGCCAAACATCTTCACTCCTACAACTTTTTCTCCAGTTACAGATTAAATTTAGGCTTTTACTGTGTATTTTTCCTTCATTCCTTCTGTCCTCCACAAACATGATCTGATCTGAAGTGTTTAGTGCGCACAGTGGCCGCTTGGTGTCGCTGTTGCCCTGTTGAATTGCCACGCGGGGATTTTATTGCGTGTTAAACAGCCTCAAGTTTATGAATCTGCCGTGTTTCCACTACATACGGGGGTTTTTTATGACAGATGTGACTCAAACCACAGCGTTAGTGCGGTCTGCTCACATCCCAGGACATTTATTGGTTAATGAGCTGCACATTAAATCCATGAATGACGTGACTTTACGCGCGGCTCAGTTGTGGATCTGTGCAGTTTGTCAGGGACTGAAGACAACAGAGGCACGTCACTGCGGTGGGCGTGGCTCGTCGGGCTGAATATCATTACTGTAGCGGTCTTACATTGCAGCAGGAGCAGCAGAGGGACAGTCAGACACGAGAGCGCAGCGCAGGACACGGCACCGCGGGGACAAAAGTGAACAGCGCGGGATGGAAAGGCTGGAGAAGCTGCTGTGCACTGTGATCGTCTCCCACTACCTCTGGAACATCCTCTTCGTCGCGTGGCTCTTCCTCATAGGGACCCCCACTGAGCAGACAAACTATGGATTGCTCTTTTGAAGTTGGACCTCCTGATCGCGTGCGCATTTAGGGCGGTATGGACTGTGGCGCAAAGGGCGCGCGTCATGAGGAAAGCAGAGAGTCTCCATTAGACTGTCAGCGCCTTTCAGAGCAGAACAGGATGGTCTCTGCCTGAGCAAGTACGCACCATGTTATAGTTATTATGGGACAGTCCTGTAGTTAGGTTTAGCGCGCGCCTTCGCTTGGATCGACAGTAGAAGTGTGGACTTTATGCGCGCTGACCACTTGTCCGTCTCCTCCGCTCCGCTGCTGCAGGATCCACCGCGCTCCAGGCTCCTCAAAGCTGCTTAAAGACCCAAGTTTTTAAAGCTGGTGTGAGTAAACTGCGTGTGCGCCATGGCTTTACCAGACAGTGGCATTTCTGGAGAGGAAGTGCCCTTTCCAGAGATTATAGAACTGAATGTCGGCGGGCAGGTGTACATCACCCGCTACTCCACCCTCACGAGTGTGCCAGACTCTCTGCTCTGGGAGATGTTCACCCAGAAATCCTCCAAAGGACTGGCCCGGGACACCAAGGGCCGCTTTTTTGTGGACAGAGATGGTTTTCTGTTTCGGTACATCCTGGACTACATGAGGGACCAGCAGCTGGTTCTCCCTGATCACTTCCCGGAGCGCGGGCGTCTGCAGAGAGAGGCCGAGTTCTTTCACCTGCCTGAGTTAGTCAAGCTCCTGGCTCCTAAACTGAGTAAGCAGAACTCACTGGGCGATGAAGGCTGTCAGAGCGACCCGGAGGACGCCTCGCCCGGCATAGACACGGCTCGTACCTTAAGCTCCCTGGGCGCTGCGGCCGCCTGCTCCAGCCTCATGCCCAGTGCCCTGGATGGAAAACGCTCAGGCTTCATCACCATCGGCTACAGAGGCTCGTACACGCTGGGCCGGGACAGCCACACCGACGCCAAGTTCCGGCGGGTGGCTCGAATCATGGTGTGCGGAAAAACCTCTCTGGCCAAAGAGGTTTTTGGAGAAACCCTGAACGAGAGCCGGGACCCCGACCGCCCCCCTGAGCGCTACACGTCCCGTTACTATCTGAAGTTCACCTTCCTGGAGCAGGCCTTCGACAAACTGGCCGACGCGGGCTTCCACATGGTGGCCTGTAACTCCACCGGGACCTGCGCCTTCGCCCACGAGCAGACGGACGACAAGATCTGGACCAGCTACACTGAATATGTGTTCTACCGTGAGTGAGATTCTGCCTCTGTTTCCCCCAAAGCAAACCCCCCCGTACATCTCCACGTGCCCCTCCAGACGCCCTCCGCCCTCTGAAGGCTCCAGTAGACGTGTCGTAGGTGTTTTTACCGCAGCTCCCTCTGAACACAAACTCATCTGTCCTCCAAGTTCACTCTTTCCCCTTTCTCCCCAAACCCTCCTGCTCCTGTGGTCCAGCGTTTTGCCCCCGCTCCATCGCAGATAGACCCCACAGAGACCCCACAGAGACCCCACAGAGACCCCACAGAGACCCCACAGACTGCCTCCTCCCGTGTACTCTCCTGTTTGACTTTTCATCGCATTCGCCTGAAGCACAATCCAGAACCACGAGCTTGTTTTAATGGAGGAGTCCACCGTGTTGGGCATTTTCAACACGTTTTAGGGGCAGATGTGTAAATGTTTATGTGAAAGGGCTTCAAAGAGCAGTCCCCACGTTACACCGGAGCAGAATTTACCTCCTGCTCCTGAAATAAACTACCAAATAACGGGACGTGTCGTATCTGCCATAGCCATGAACAGCTCTGCAAAAGAAACAAGTGTACTACAAATATCAAAGTTAGATTTTTTCTGTTTTCTTTTTATTAAATGTGTTCATGTGGCTGTAGATGTGCCATAGTCTGGATCACTGTTTATATTCAGAGACAGTGCTGTGTGTGGACCTGAAAAGACTCCGTTCAGTATTTTACCTGAGTTGGATTCTCGTTGGGGCTTCGTTTAACAAATATTCTATCCAGTTTTGTGTCCTCATAGCAGACCGCGGTGTAAAAACATGTAAACGAGTCGCTTTTTATGAATCAGTAGAACCGTAGCCAACCAAAACCCAGTGTTTCCGTCGCCGCTGTAGCACAGGTCGTAGTTTTCATTGCGCATTCAAGATCAAGGGTAATTTTCGCCTCAGGACTGGTCTGCACGCCGTATACCTCAGACCGACGGCACTCACCACGAGTAAACTCCAAACGGAGACGCCGCACACGCCGAGCGAGAGCAGAGGTCGTGTTTGTTATGAGTAGATTTTCATTTCCACGAGTGTCGGGCTCGTCCCATCTGGCTCTTGGTTCTAAATGTGTTGTGTGTGAATCTGCAGTGCTGTGATTTGCTGTGATGAAGTTGCTGTTCTGACTCTGACTCTGCGGCTCACACTCTCCACTCAAGTGTTTGGCAAAATAAGAATAAAACATCTTTTATTTCTATTTGTTTTCATTTCTGTGACAAAAGCCGATGGTGCGAAACAAACTGTGATCGATGCTTTTGGAAATCACAAATACAAAAGAGGAAAAACCGAACGGGCTTCATCTGTGGCTTTCATGTTTCAGTGTGATCCGTGTTTCAGGGGGAAAGTCCTTGGGCTTAAACAGCAGATTGTGTTTCCCTCGGGGACGTTTCATCTGTGTTTCAGATCCAACAGTCGAGCAGAAAATAGAGCCAAGACTCAAATGAGAACAGTGACATTAAGCCTGTTTCAGACTGAAGCCTGCAGTGTGTTTCAGACTGAAGCCTGCAGTATGTTTCAGACTGAAGCCTGCAGTATGTTTCAGACTGAAGCCTGCAGTATGTTTCAGACTGAAGCCTGCAGTATGTTTCAGACTGAAGCCTGCAGTATGTTTCAGACTGAAGCCTGCAGTATGTTTCAGACTGAAGCCTGCAGTATGTTTCAGAGAGGGGCTGGGTGTCTTCAGTCTGATCAGAGGATGTTTGGAGTCAGGAAATATGTCACATTATGAAAAGTCATTTTATTTATTTATCTTCAAAAATATATAAAATTCTGCAGTGACTCTTACTGTTATAATGTGGTAGTACTGTAGTACAGGCTGTAGTACTGTAGTACAGGCTGTGGTACTGTAGTACAGGCTGTAGTACTGTAGTACAGGCGGTAGTACTGTAGTACAGGCGGTAGTACTGTAGTACAGGCTGTGGTACTGTAGTACAGGCTGTAGTACTGTAGTACAGGCTGTGGTACTGTAGTACAGGCTGTGGTACTGTAGTACAGGCTGTAGTACTGTAGTACAGGCTGTGGTACTGTAGTACAGGCGGTAGTACTGTAGTACAGGAGGTAGTACTGTAGTACAGGCAGTAGTACTGTAGTACAGGCAGTAGTACTGTAGTACAGGCTGTGGTACTGTAGTACAGGCTGTAGTACTGTAGTACAGGCGGTAGTAGTGTAGTACAGGAGGTAGTACTGTAGTACAGGAGGTAGTACTGTAGTACAGGAGGTAGTACTGTAGTACAGGCGGTAGTACTGTAGTACAGGCTGTGGTACTGTAGTACAGGCGGTAGTACTGTAGTACAGGCTGTGGTACTGTAGTACAGGCTGTAGTACAGGCTGTAGTACTGTAGTACAGGCTGTAGTACTGTAGTACAGGCTGTAGTACTGTAGTACAGGCGGTAGTACTGTAGTACAGGCTGTGGTACTGTAGTACAGGCTGTAGTACTGTAGTACAGGCTGTAGTACTGTAGTACAGGCTGTAGTGCTGTAGTACAGGCTGTAGTGCTGTAGTACAGGCTGTAGTACTGTAGTACAGGCGGTAGTACTGTAGTACAGGCTGTGGTACTGTAGTACAGGCTGTGGTACTGTAGTACAGGCTGTGGTACTGTAGTACAGGCTGTGGTACTGTAGTACAGGCTGTAGTGCTGTAGTACAGGCTGTAGTACTGTAGTACAGGCTGTAGTACTGTAGTACAGGCTGTAGTGCTGTAGTACAGGCTGTAGTACAGGCTGTGGTACTGTAGTACAGGCTGTAGTACTGTAGTACAGGCTGTAGTGCTGTAGTACAGGCTGTAGTACTGTAGTACAGGTGGTACTGGTCCGTCTCTGTGACGTTGTCAGTTTGGAGAGTTCATGTTTTTATAAAATGGCTGCTGATCTGTATGTTTCTTGTTTTTAAATTAACTTATAGTCATCAGTAATCCAATTACTTTTGGTAAGGTAATCAGAGTAGTACTTAGAGGAGTATTCTGATCAACACTGGTATTAACACACAGAAAACACTGATATTCTAAGTTTCTCAAACACAAATTACAAACCACAAAACCACAAATACAAACGTCTCCATTTTTCTTCACATTTTTCTTCACATTTTTCTTCATATTTCACACTTCACTCCCTGAGCCTGTTTCAGACGGGCCACAGTCTCAGCTCCACAGCTTCAGACGGGAAGGAAAACTCTTCAAATATTGATGTTGTGTCTTTCCTGGAAAACACATGACACACACACACCCCCACACACCCCTGCACACACACACACACACACACACACACACTGCTGTGGTGTGGAATGCATGACAAATCCACACAGAAATCCCCCGAGTAGAGGGCCCACAGAGGGCCCACAGAGGGCCCACAGAGGGTCCACAGAGGGCCCACAGAGGGCCCACAGAGCAAAAGAGCCAAACAAACCCGGGCTGTGCCTGTCCCGGGGCAGAGCTCTGCGTTAGCTCAGGCCTGAGCAAACCTGGAGCTTTTTGACACACTTTGTACTTTTGTACTTGTACTTCTGTACTTGTACTTCTGTACTTTTGGCCTGTGGAGCAGTGCTGTGAAATGTGTGGGAGCAAAGTGTAGAATGTTGCAAAGTGACAAGTAGGTTTGACTTTTGGCAGAGCCATGAGGCCGAGGCCTCGGAGTATTTCAATAAAGGAACAGTCTGTGTGTGTCTGTGTGTGTGTGTGTGTGTGTGTGTGCGTGCGTGCGTGTGTGTGTGTATATAAATGTGCTGGAGGAGGCTGGTGTCAGGGGCAGGTGGGGCGGTGCTGATGGAGGACGTCATGAGGAGGAGAATCTGCTCAAATATGAAACATTAGACACTAAACAGAGTCAAGCTGTTGACTTTTTCATTTGGTGTTTTTGTTCTTCAGACGATTCTCCATCAGGAAACAGACTGAGCGTCACCTGATCGTCTCATTTGAGTTGCCAGTGTCAAAGATTAAATCCAGTTGGTTTAAACCTAAAACAGTTTATTACCTGAATCTACACTGGCTGATTTTCTGCAGTTTCTCTGTATAATATTGTCCATAGTTTAATCCTTAACTTTTACTTTTACTCAAACGTGCAGTGAAGGAGCCTCCACAGTCGTCTCTGATATAAAAACACGGCCTGTTGTTTTTGTCTTTGGCCTGTGACTCTGCACAGTTTTTTTCCTGACCGTTGTGTTACACTGAAAACACACAGCACACAGAATAAAGCACGTCCCTCCCACTCCTGCTCTGATCCTGTTTGTCTTAGAGCGACGGCTCCACCTCCAACAGGGAAAGAAAACAGATGATGAATGTGAAATACAGAACGTGTGACAAAGAGCAAAGAGCGAGGAGTCAAAGAGGAAAAGAAGACGACGAAGGCACGACCTGAGAACAAGAACAAGAGCAGAACAAGAGAAGAACGAGAGCAGAGCGAGAGCAGAACCAGAGCAGCGGTTTAAAGTGTTTTTCAAAGTGTTGTGTGTGTGTGGTGTTTGTGTTTGTGCAGGGCCACACTGAGCTGGTAGTTCGTCCCCGGATCAGAAGGTTTGCGGTTCAAATCCCGCTCCCCACATAAACATCACTGATAGAGCCATAAGATCCACTGACCCACAGATTGACAGGTGCAATTCCAGCTCCCAGAGACGAACGCTGTAGTTGTGTAATTGGGCAAGACACTTAACCCGCCCCAGTGTGTGTGTGAGTGTGTGTGAATGTGTGAATGTGTGAGTGTGTGAGTGGGTCCTTCATGTAAAGCACTTTGAGGCTTAAAGGTGGAGAGACTCTGGTGCTGAAGGAACAGTTTTGTAAAAATATAAGTTTAATATTACGAGACGTGTTGGTTCAGTAAATTGTCTTTTTTCTCGAGTTTATAAACCAAACGGGACATCGACTGAACTGATATTCGGACGCCGATATTTGACCCACAAAAATGTTCAATATCTGGGCTGATATCGGACACCGACGTCGTATCAGTGCGTCACAGAGAACGACAAAACAACACCGAGACAAACGCCACTTAGCCCCTCCCACTCTCCATCACAGCTCTATATATGCACACACACGTACACACACGGACACATGCACATCCCTTAGCCCCTCCCACTCTCCATCACAGCTCTATATATGCACGCACACACACACACGCAACACACACAGACTCCCACTTACCTGCCCCACTTAGCCCCTCCCACTTTCCATCACGGGTTTACATATGCACACACACGCTCAGATACAAACACATGCACGCTCACCTGCTCCACTTAGCCCCTCCCACCCTCCATCACAGCTCTATATATGCACACTCACGCACACACACACGCTCACACACAGACAGACACACATGTACACACCGACGGACAGAAACAAACACACTGATGCTCACACACACGCACACACACAGATTGTACTTTTCCACTGCTCACACTCATCACAGTTTGTTTGTTACACTCTCGTTTAGACGTGAGCCTCTTCTTCTTCTGTCAGACGCACAAATGTTTTTAAATCCGCAGGTCTCAGTTTGTGTTATTGCAGTGACACAGAGACAGTTGTGTGTGGTCAGTTCATCGGACTGACCCCCGCACTGACCACACAGAGCACAGAGGTTCACACACACATATCAGATTACACCTGACGAGAGCCGGTGACACTGTGGCATTTATATAAACAAAGAGTGTGTGACGCTGCCGGACCAGAGGGAGGCGCTAGAGGGAGGAGCGGGGCTTTTACCTTTTATGGACAGAGCAGTGAGGAGGAAAACACAGAATCTACAGCAACGAAACGGAGGAAAATCTGTCATATACGAGAAGAAACTGCCTTTAGGTGAGACGAGGACGCCCACTAACCAGAGGGTTGGGGGTTCCAGCTCTTCACAGGAGATTAGAGATTCTGTTACAAAACCTAAAGTGTGTGAGTGTTTATGAATGGATTTAGTGTTTTTATTTGCATTAAAGTGACGTAAACCTGAGATCATGGGATTAGAACAGCCCCAGACCAAGTAAACACCAGGACTAAACTGAGTCAAACCAGGACTAAACCAGGACTAAACCGGGCCTAAACTGGGACTAAACCAGGGCTAAACCAGGACTAAACCAGGACTAAACCAGGCCTAAACTGGGACTAAACCAGGACTAAACCAGGACTAAACTGGGACTAAACCAGGCCTAAACTGGGACTAAACCAGGACTAAACCAAGACTAAACTGGGACTAAACTGGGACTAAACCAGGACTAAACTGGGACTAAACCAGGACTAAACTGGGACTAAACTGGGACTAAACCAGGACTAAACCAGGACTAAACCAGGACTAAACCGGGACTAAACCAGGGCTAAACCAGGACCAAACTGGGACTAAACCAGACCTAAACCAGGACTAAACCAGGACCAAACCAGGACTAAACCAGGACTAAACCGAGGCTAAACCAGGACCAAACTGGGACTAAACCGAGGCTAAACCGGGGCTAAACCGGGACTAAACCGGGACTAAACCGAGGCTAAACCGAGGCTAAACCGAGGCTAAACCGAGGCTAAACCGGGACTTCTAAGACTAAGTATGAACTTGCTAAATGTAGACAATTGTAATGTAGCATAATTAATAATTCCAATCATTTTCTTCGTCTTATCTGGGGCCAGGTCATGGGGCATCAGTCTAAGCAGAAACTCCCAGACTTCACTCACCCCAGACATTTCCTCCAGCTCCTCCAGTGGGACCCCAAAGTGTCCCCAGGCCGGACGACAGACGAAGTCCGTAGCATAATTAAAAAGTTGGCTCTATACAATATGAATGAGAAATGGAGTGACTGGCAGCGTGTGAGGACAGAGAGGACGAGTTTGCACCACCTCAGTGTAACTACATCGTTTTAAAGCGTCTTTATTTATTTTTGTTCTGTTCTGGCTTTTAAATCAGCCCCATTTTGCTTGTGTCTCTATGGTTCTCATCTCTGACACTGGATCATTTTGTTATAATTTACACATTTTAAATCACAATATTCATCTAAAACCACTTCATAAAAGAGACAAATCCGCTGACTTCCGTGTTAGAAAACTGCGGCGTCCAACGGGAGCTGACGTCGCCGTAAACGTCATCACAACAAAGCGGCGTGTGGCTGTCGGCGCCCCCTATGGACAGATGCATGTCACACTAGAGCAGCACTTTTTTGTTTTTTTTAACATTTGTACCAAAATGACGACGCGATGCTGCCGAATCCTACGAGTATCAACGATTAAGAAAATAAAACTGGAGAAGGAAGTGAGGACGTCACAGCGGGCGTGTCACAGTGGGCGTGTCACAGTGGGCGTGTCACAGTGGGCGTGTACAGGTGAAGGTGAAAATGGCGTCTTAAGTAAACATTGAGGGGAAACAACTATATCATGGTGTTAAAAGCTCTAAAAAAAAAAGTTCATTTTGCAGAATAACTTTGCTCATTTAACACAAAATGACATTAAAATAAATAAACAGATGTCGACTTTTGACCCGCTCTGTTACTCACTGTTTATGTAACGTCTCATATTTATGCAGAGCGTTCACTTCAAACTGAATGGAAAGAGCCGTGTGTTTTCGGTGAGAGAATAGGCATTAGTCTGAGTGACACGTCTCTATGAGTCATTGTCCCGAGCGTTTTATTCTGAGCCTCGTCTGTTCTGTTCATTCACTTCTTCTTCCATCTGGGCTCCGGCTCCTGTCTGTTTCCTCGTGTCTACTATAAACATGAAAATCCCGTATGCTTTGCCACTTTTTTGTTATGTTGTTGCGCTTATGTGGCTGTTTTGGGTGTATTTTCCACAGCGATGGCATGGGGGCACATCAGGGCGCTGGACGGTGTTTGCAGCCTCAGTGTAAATGTGCTGAGCAGGCTGCCACGGAGCGACTACACAAACAAACGCACACGGGGACAAGTTGCCAGGAGAGGACTTAAACAACACAACACAACTCCACGGGGTTTGAATGGAACTGGACGACTTCTGGGATCAGGAAGTTAAAGGAAATTCAGACAAAACGGTGAATATTTCTGTCCTGGTGTTGAATAAGTCGGTAGCGGTGATTTTCTAGAGCTGGCAAACTGTGGCCTGGGGGCAAAATGCGGCCCTCAGAGCAATTTTTCTGGGCCCATATGACTTTAAACAGCACTTTTTTTCTGTACATTTCTGAAAATCTACTTTTAAAAGCCCATATCAAATATTTAAGCCTGAATAAAGGTCTAGTGGTTCAGTTTAACTTGTAATAATAACGCAGATTTGAAGTATTCACTGTATTCGCGACCGTCCCTCAGCTTCGTCTGTGTTTTTATATGTGGCCCTTAATGAGAAAAGTTTGGACACCCCTGATCTAGAGTCATGTACAAATGGTCGTGAACAAAGAAAAACATATTTTAGAGGTTCTACAGTACAGCATTTTCAAATCTTTCATTTATTCAACGTGTTTTTATTGCAAAAGAATCCGCAGCTTGGACGAGCAGCCAAACGTCTTCGCTCTAAAACGACTTGTCCAGTTACTTATTTAAACTTTGTGTTTTGAAATACTCTTGAGTGTGAACTGTCCCTGAGTCATATTTAGCATAATCATTCAGGCCCTTAATGGACGCTCTTACACCTATTAGCATACTGGCTAGCACTATTGTTGTCCTTGTTTATGTTTAGCTCTGATAATGGACTTATAAATAGGATGATGTCTGAGGCCACATTCCTCTTCAAACATGGATCTTTTTCTAACGTAAACAGCCTCTTAAACTCCCACCTCAAACCATTTCTTTTCTTTGGCTCAGATCTGTACCTCCCCATCTTCAGCAGAATGGTTTGTGGCTCCTTTTCTTTTAGTTTTTCCTCAAAAAACATGCTCGTGTCTCCGTAGATCTCACTCGTAACGTGGCCTGGTTGCGTCACAGGTTTGTCTGAGATAGTTTAAAGCCACACTGCTATTCTTTATTGATTTTTTATATTGTGATTTTTATTTTATTTTATTTTATAATTAATGTCTTTATTTATTCTGTATTTTTTTGCATACTCGATGTGGTTTGTGTTTTGTTTTCTGGTAAACTTTTGCACCCATATTATTGCTTTCCATTAGTATCATCATTATTATGCTTACCATACTTGGCTATTATTATTATTATTATTATTATTATTATTATTATTATTATTATTATTATTATTATTTTATTTTATTTAATTTTTTTCTTTTCTGTTCCTGCCCAAGGGTGAGGGGTGGGAAAGCTTTAAATTGTTAAAATGCAATAAAACAAATAATAATAATAATAATAATAATAATAATAATAATAATAATAATAATAATAATAATAATAATAATAATAATAATAATAATAAATAAATAAATAAATAAATAAAATAATAATAATACATATAATAATAATAATAATAATAGTAATAATAATAATAATAATACATAAAATAATAATAATACATAAAATAATAATAATAATAGTAATAATAAAATTAACTGTTGAACAACATAAAAATAAATAAATTAATAAAAATAAAAAACACTGCGCAACACATACACATCTGCATGGAGCCTCCACCATGAAAGTTCCCCAGTCCATCTTTAAACGAAGCATCAGTGACAGTGAGTTTTACATCGTCTCGTTCAGTTACTCAGGAGAAACATTCAACACTTTAACACAGATAAAGTAAAGTGTTTCTCCGGCGTTGTCCTTGGCGCTCTGCAGACTCTCTGAAGCGCACACGCTCGCATACATCACGTACAGTAGCGTTGGCTCGGGGCGTCTTCGTCTCATTGTGTGACGGGTTATTTTTAGTGGAGCTGGGCATTGTGCCAGATGTGTACCTCCACGGCTCTGTCCTGCAGCGCCGGGCACATGCTTCACTGCTCCTTCTCCGTCGACACACTCGCACGCTCAAAAGTCACTGCCACAAAGCACGCGGCCGTTTAAATACCAGGGAGGCTCCATCTTGTAAGGTCAGAACTTCGCCAAAGGGGGAATGAGAAAGTGGACACAGTTTATTCTAAGAGCGTTCTCAGTTATTTGATTCTTAAAGTGCCTAGATTACACAAAATGGCCTCTGTGAGCTTTAAGTCATGTTCTAATGCTGTTACCTCCGCAAAAACAAAAGCTCAAAACACTCTGTTTCACCTGGTGATGTCATCAAGTGGTAGTTTTCACATTAACAGCAACTTTTACCTTTAGTTCAGTCGAGATAAGTGGGAATTCTAGGGCAGAAATGATCCAAATGATTCTAGAAATGAAGGTGTGTGGAGTTTAAGAACACAGCAGAGCACTTCCTGTATCACCACACGATGACATCACAAGGTGGAACAGATTGTTTTCAGTTTGAGAAAAGAACTCAGCCTAAATCTGCAGAGTTTGTGTGTTTAAACATGTGTGAATGAAACAAAAAAACACAACTCCAGGTCTGTTTGTGACAAAGAAACATTAGAACAGACCAGAAAATAAAATAATGTGGGCCCTTTAATGTAATGTGGGCCCTTTAATGTAATGTGGGCCCTTTAATGTAATGTGGGCCCTTTAAGTTCTACTGGAGCACCAAACAGATTAATAAACGTTGGGGTCAAAGAAATCAGGAGAGAAACTTGCCTAAGACGGTGGAAGTTGTGTAAAAAACAAACAGTTGGAGGAACTGTAGTAATCCGTGTGTGGACAGGGTGGAGGTTCAACTTCCCCAACAGAACATTTCATAAACTCTGAGCTGAAGAAAAGAAACGAAATGTGTGTTCACTTCAGTCTCCGTTCCTCCGCCTCTTGCGTCTCTCTGTGGAGATGTTTTGGTTTGAACGCTTCATAGTAAAACATGTGAGGGCTTTAAACTCCAGGACATGTTACAGGTCAGGTCTACGGAGAGGCGAGCCCACTCACAGTCAAATGTGTGTCCATGGAGATGAGCAGAAAACAGACTCCCCAACACAAATGTTACATAATGAGCCCATGAAAAAGCACAGACCTTATGTCCAACAGGGTCAAGTGTGTCTCATGTGACTTTAGATATTTTTTCATTTTGTGCAGATCTACACCACAGTCACACGTTTACACACTCACTCTCTGCATGACGCAGTAAAAAAAACAAAAAAACACACTGAATGAGAGGCTGTGTCTAAACGTTTCACTCGTGTCGTGTTTATTAAATTAAGAGCCCATGTATATTTCTGACCGTACTCTGACCGTACTGGCCCCTGTGGAGACACTGTCTCTCGTCAGTGTCTCTCGTTAGTGTCCTGTAGTAAATGTCTGAACAGGATTCACCTGAACAGGATTCACCTGAACCATCTGGAGACTCTAATCTGCCCCAGTAATTATCACTCAGCTTAGTCAGCTTTGTCCTCAGCGCCGCACAAACTGGAGGAGTGTGCGGCGCTGAAGAGCCACAGCCCGGGACGCTCAAAGAGACACAGAGAGACACAGAGAGACACAGAGAGACGCAGAGAGACACAGAGAGACACAGAGAGACACAGAGACACGCAGAGAGAGAGCTTCAGACAGAGAGCCACAGACAGAGCCACAGACAGAGAGCCACAGACAGAGCCACAGACAGAGAGCCACAGACACAGTTATGGTTTTCCTTGTGTTCAAAGGGAGCTCCACTGCTTCACTTGAGAGAGACTGAGAGCTGCTCTGACACCGAGAGCCGCTCTGACACGGGGAGCCGCTCTGATAGACTCTGCTCTCACTCGAGTCTGAGGTGACGTTTGTCTCATCAAAACTCGTGCAATGTTACAGACTTTTATAAATATAAAACCTGCAGCAAGATCAAAACAGGATGATAATGTCAACACTTTCAGTTCAAGTTTATTTCTACGGTGCATTTATATAAACTTGAGCTGAACCAAAGATTCACATGAAAGTCAACAAAAATAAATATACAGACAACAAAAAGAACAATAAAACACCTGTATATTCTGTCTAGTGTTAAATAGAGAGGTGCCATAGTCCGGGCGCTGCCACAGAAAAGGCTCTGTCTCCTCTGGTCTTGAGCCAGTTGACCTCTGACCTCAGGGCTGTGGGTGGAGTCTAGGGCTGCAGTAACTCCATAGAGACATTTAAACACAATCAGGAACATTTTGAATTGACGTGAAACGAAACAGGAGCCAGAGCTGCACAGGTCTGATGCGTCTCGTCTCTTAGTTTTCATCTGTAGCTGCAGTGTTTCTGGACGTCCTGTGAGCGCTGCAGGGAGGTCCAGCCCCACGCACAAAGAATCACAATCGTCCAGACGCCACGTGACAAATCCGTCTGTGGAAGGTCGAGCTTTACTTTATCCTCAACTGAAAGAAACTGGACTTTATGACACATCACCCGTCCACAATCAGCCCCAGACTCCTCCCCGCAGGACGACAGTAAGACACAGAGGACCTCACAGTGTCAGGCCCGAGAGGACCTCACAGTGTCAGCGAGTTAGTTTGTTCTCGAGGGTTGTAAATAGCCTCGTGCTGCGGCCGCCGTCCAAACTCTGACAGTAAGACAATACGGCTTAATTACAAGTGTTCTGTCCCATCCAGCTGCTCACTACCCGCTAAGACGCTAACCTCTTACCCGAGCCCATTTTTATCTTTAGTCACAGCACATTTACTCGAGTTCTTTCTTGTTGGCAGCCGCTCCCCGCGCCCCCTGCTGTTTATGTCACGCGTTTCCTGCACATTATGTAGATTGACACATTTGTAATTGCCTGGAGACGGCGAGCGCACTCTGCTGATTTTGATATAGGGGTGCGCTGTGCGTTTCTGCATCGGTAATAAAACACACAGCATTAACATGTCTGATTGGATCCACACGTGCGTTTAGCTTCACTGGCAATCAGCGCGACACAGAGGCTGAAAAGGTGGCGGCGCGGGGCCGATCGGCGGTGTGCTATTAACTTAAAAAGAACAGATGAATAGCAGGTAATTAGATATAGAACACGCCGCAATTGGACAAAATCGTGCTTTTTGGAGCCGCGGAATCAAAAGAACGTATGCTCGCCGCGCGCTCGGAAAGGCTTTCACGTTTCTGTGCGTTTGTCCGGCTCCCACACATCATAGAGCCGTTGCCATGGCGATGACGCTGCCCCATTGTTTGGCCGTCTCCTCGCGCTAAGGTCACGGCACCTGTCAGCGGACGCAGGGAATTTTAAAAGCCTCATATACGTAGCGCCGGGAAGAGTACTTTGGGAATGTATGTGGTTATGGAATACTGAATACTTGCTTTAAAGATGTATGCTGTGATGTGGTTCAGTCAGAGTACTGTGTCTGAATACTTTGAATACTTTTACACAGAGATGCTTTATACTATAGTGAAGACATTTATGTATTTATGTTACATGTGCACTACAGACTGAATAAAAAAGCGGACTGAGTGAGTGTGACGTCACAGCTTCAGCTCTAAATGAAGCTCATTGAGGCCAGAGCAGTTATAGCGGATAATTTGGAGCCGTGGAATTCTGACTGTGCGTATCATAGCAACCAAAGAGCCCGCATCACTGGTTTAGCACGGAGCAGGCGCTTAGCAACGCTGTCAATCAAACCTGTTGCTAACGCTAACAGGAGCGACCTCGGGGAAAGAAGACGCCTGATTTGTCTGTTTTTAATGTTCATATCTTGATTTACAGACACAAAAGTGAAATAAAAACCCCAGGATCATGTAGAGGGTTAATACGAACATTTAAGACCAGAATGAGTCTGAAGCAGCAGAGACAGAGAGGGGACAGTTTTTCAGTAGAAAGTGCGCCCATGATCACTTCCTGTTTGTGACGCAGCGGCGGCAGGTTAGCTCTGTCCATTTATATCAGGAGAGTCAAACACATTTTCACCGAGGGCCACGTGAGCAAAATGGCTGCCCTCAAAGGGCCTGATGTAAAATAAATGTAACTACTTTTTAATTTGTTAATGAACTGTTTCTGTATTTATTATTTATTCAAGTTACACATATTGTATATTCATTTGGCTAGATGTAAAAATATGGCTGTGTAACTGTATCTCCTGATAAAATGACATTTTAACACCATCATATCTTTTAATTTACCATGTCGAGGGCCATATAAAATGATGTGGAGGACCACATTTGGCCCCCGGGCCTTGAGTTTGACACATGTGATTTATATAAACAGTCTATGAGCTGGTCCCACAATCTTCCTCTGTATATGAACAGCCCGGTCTTTAAATATGTGTAAATCTTTAAATATGTGTAAATCTTTGTTGAAAACTCGTCCATCTGCTCTGGCTTTAACACGAGCTGAGCGAGACAGTTCTATTATGTTGTTTTAATGTGTTTTTGTATGTTTAGTTTTATAAGATTGCCACAGTTTTTCAATAGAAAGTGAATTGAAGAGTTGATGGCGCAGGAAGTGCACCCATGACCACTTCCTGTTTGTAACGCAGCGGCAGCAGGTTAGCTACGTCCATTTATATAAACATCGCACACTGCAGGAATGGTCCTTTTTTCACTAATAACTTTCAGACAAAATTGCATCATCAAATACAAGTTTTCCTTTGATTTTAGAAAAGTATTTGTGTTCTGAGCCATCGAGCCACGAGGAGCAACACGACCGAGTGACTGACCCTCACGATCCACAGCAAGAAGGGTCCGGGTTTAGTCTTATGTGGAGTTTGCGTGTTCTCCCCGTGTCTGTGTAGAGTTTCCTCTGAACACTCAACTTAATTTAACCAAACGATCGAGCAGCTGCACCAGAACACGGCGACTCAACATTAGTATTCTGAGCAGTATTCTCGGTACATGTGTTCAGCTCCTTTCACGCTGTAGTAGCAGATACTTGAAGTGAGAGTTTGAAGTGAGACTTTGAAGTAATTTGTTCATGTTTAAATATTCATAACGTAAAGAGTCTGTCTCAGTGTGAAAGACAAGACACTTCAGCCACTTATGTTTGTGTGAATGTGCTGCGTGTGATTAAGTCAGCTTAGAAGAGCGACTTTGAGGGTCCTGAAAGCGCCGTATAAATTTAATGTATTATTATTATTATTATTATTATTATTGAGAGTTCCACTTGCTTCACTTCTCTCCAGGTTAAGACATAAACTCTTTGTGCAGGTGATTCGTCCGAGGAGCAAACTCTGTCGTTTTTATTCTCAAGGACAAACCTGAAGCTGCAGACGCTCAGTCAAAAGTCGACGCCGCTTCAGACTCTGTGTTTTTGTGCCTCTTTTTATCAGATGTCAATAACTCACCGACCCATCGCCCCGCTGGTCAGAGGATGTGGGTGGGGGTGGGTTTGGTGCAGTGGCTCTAGTGCACACTGCTGTTGTGTCCTCAGGCAAGACACTTCACCTCCTTTGTCCGTGTATGACTGTGGCGTGAGTGATTGGCGGTGGTTGCAGATGCCGATGGCGCAGGTCGATAAGCTCGATTCTGTCTAAACCTCACACTGTGGTAAAATACAGTAAAGAGCAGAATGTGCATGAAGCCGAGTGTTTACAGGAACATGCAGTGGATACAAACACTGCTTCTCTCAGTGTGCACGTGTACAGAGTCTTACATTTACTATTTTTATGTTTATGACTCAATGTTGTTGTTGAATTTACAGCTTCTTTACTGTTAAAGGCTGATGTGCTTTTCAAAATAAAACAGCTCCACACACTGTAGATTAGAAACAATGACTTTTATTCAAAATGCAAATCTGTGCATGTGGTTTGTTTCTCAGTTTGTCCCTCATATCTGCACTGATATTAAACACAGTCAGGAGTAAAAAAACACATTACAAAATAAGAATATTATGAATGTAGACAACACATGTGTAACAGTCTGTGTGTAGTTTATGATGGAGAGGATCAGCTGAGCATCAGCCACAGCAGCAGAGTCTGGAGATACTCAACACAATCGATGACTAGCTCCTTTAAACACAGATGACACAGCCACAGTGTGTCCAGAGCTCTGCTGCACTTGCTCCAGCAGCAGTACTAGTACTTGTACTGCTGTGTGTGTGAACTGAATATTTTTATTAATGGTGCATTGGAGGGGGATATGTCTTGTATTAGATGTGTGTACCATCTGTTTTCACGTCTTTGATCCACCTGCTGTTACTTTTACTTAACATCGGCCTGTGGAAACTACTGTTTATGCTGTAACCTGACACCAAACATCTGTCCTGTTAATTTAAGGTTAATGTGATGTTGTGCACTGTCCCTGTTGAAATAAAAGCAGACCATACCATACTTTTACTGCAAAGTACAGAACTGCAGGCTCTGTCTGTGAGGAAACATGTGTTTGACAAATGTAGCGTTGACAAGCTGGTTATTCGCTCTAATGTTTGAACATCTTACTCAGAAAACAATTTAAAGGATTAGAGCCAGAGCCACGTTTACATCTGAGAATCTAAGAGAATACACATGGTACTTTACTGTAGAGAGACCTGTCTGGGCTTTAGGGGCAGTGATCCACAGTGTCTAATGAAAACTGTGAAGTATTGTTGAAAATGTGTGTGTTTTTATGGTACTTTCTTACAGCACAGAGCAGCGACAGTATCTTAACACCAGAGTGTGCTTCAGCGATGCCGTATAAAACATCTCAGAGCGTCCAAAAAGCACCATCAAATCCAGTATTATTATTGTTATTATTATTTTTTGGCCCTACATCACAGAGACGCCTGAGCAGACACACCATAGGCTCAAAACTCTCCTCAAATACAATCCCGCTCCTTCTTTTGAGTCATATTTGGTTTGACGATAACTTCCTCGAACATGCGGCGTAAAAAACAGCACAACAAAAACATCGTGCAGCGCGAGGGCCGAGCTAAACCCCAGCAACAGCGGCCCATTACCGTCGCTAATAGCAGTAATGATAGCAACGGAGGCTGTGTCACCGCGAACAGATGGAACACGCTAAGAGAAAGGAGAGAGCGCACGAGTGGTGAGGAAGCGCCGGAGCTTTTTGCGTGTATCCCTGGAGAAGTGGCCCAGGGAAGAGGCTGTGAGTGCTGCTCTCTCTTCCCCTCCACAGCTTATAGAACCAAGACCCATCCCCCAGTGGATTATACCTCCTACACGACTAAGCCCCCGAACTCCTACGTCCGAGTGGCCCTTAAACACACGTGTTCATTACGAGAGACAATACACCAGGAACACGCCAATATTCTGTTCTTTGGAGTGTGCCCTTTCAAATGCCACGGCACGTCTGGATTAATACTCCGGAGCCCGCGCTTAGACACAAGCTCACTTACGCGGTACTCGAGTATTTTTCACTCACTCATTCAGGTTCAGGTATTGAAAGCGAAGGAAAGGCACTGGGAGAGTGTGCAGTGCTGCCTCCGTTTGACACAAGCAGCTTTATTTGTTATATAAGATGGGTTACCGTGACAAAAAAGAAAAAAAAAGAAGAAAAAAACAGGGCCCTTGCCAGTTTGGGGGGGTTGATTATGTGAGTCACTTCTATGTATTAGCATGTGCATGTGTGAGGCACTGCTGGAGATTAGGAGTAATGCCGTCTCACAGGCAGCACACTCAGAAGGGCTCAACGCGTGTGACCAAACAGTGTTTTCCACGCCGCACTGCAGTTTCAGCTCCAAACTGTAGCTCCCAGACGTTTTCTATGGAGCGGCGTGCGTCCTCAGAGCTACGTTTTTTGTTTTTTTTTTGTAATATCGTGGTGAAAGTTGAGCCTCTCCAAACTGTACGACCAAAACAATGAGAAAGAAATCTGGTCTTTTGCATCATCGCAGCCAGCGGCTTTGCACCATTTCCTTCAACGACTTCCCAGCGTTTTTTTTTTTTTTCTAATGCCGCTTATTGTTTATACAGAAAAACAGAACGAGAGCACATCCAGCACCGGGAGGGACAGACGGTTGAGACTTGAGAACGCGTTTGACAATAATAACATTGTGAAACGCAGTATTTCTATGACGTGTGGTTTTTGTCCAAAGCCAGAAGCTCTCGGTGTGGGTGACATTTGAATGGAGTCATTGTGTGACTTAGTGATATAAAAGATATTTGTGTGGCTGAACAAGCGAGGTGGAAGTCAAACAAGTGAAATAGACCAGTGACCGGCACAGTGGGGTTGAAAATATGAGCTGTTTGCAAAGACAACCTATTGAAAACGCTGGATGGGCTTTTATACGCGCAGTACAGGGCTCAGGTGGAGCGATGTCACTGCTGCACTTCTGTACCTTTCAGAGATGAGATGTAAAATCAACACACCGTGAAAATTGGCTTGTCGAGCTCGAGTGTGGAACTTTTGTATCAGTTCAGTCCCAGAATTCCTCGTGGATTTCAAAGCAAAGGTGAACGCAAATGTTCAGTTTGAATTCACCGAAAACCCGCTTTTATCTCAGCTTTGCTCCGCGGCTGAGCCTGTTTGAGTTAATCTACGCCCGCTCCCTCATGTCCCAGAGCCAGGCGTATGTGTACTCCACTGCTCCTTCAGACAATACGGCTCAGAGCTGAGGTGTTTGGGTCGGGTCCAGCTGCTCTGACACACTTTGATAAAGCAGAATGTGAGGCACCTGGGCCCAGACACACACTGTTACACAACGACACGGTTTAGCCGGGTCTTTTCAGGGCAAAACGTTAGCTCAGCGTGGTTAGCCTTTTTAGCTTTTATTCAGCGAAACAAAGACAGACTATTTGATTGACCTACAGCTGACAATGATTATGTTTTAGTAACTAAGCTTATTATTCTCAAATGAGTAACTAAAACGATTCCACAGTATAACAAAGCACTTATCCATCTGCAAAATGTCTCCATGGAGATTTCCAACCAAATTTTGCACAATAACTTCAGTAAATGTCACGGTGGGGTTAGTCTTTTTGGGAGAGGTGAGGTTTCAGTCGCCACATCTCAGACGATCACTGTGTTTCAGATGAGATCACGACTTTCTGTGTCCCGGACCCTCCCTGCCCTCGCCTGGCTGGACGTCCCGGTGCCTGGCTGAGGTGGCTCTTGTCCTGCTGTGGATGAGCCCCTCTCTGTCCCTTAGTTGATTCAGCTCTGGTCCTACAGACTCGAACTCTATCTGTAAATGGATGCACATTAGTCTTGGACACGTCTCTCCTTCACTGTGGTTCTCCTCGAGGTTTTGCTTTTTCCTACTGCGTTTTTTGGAGTTTTTTCTTGCCGAGAAAGACGGTCTAAAGACAGGGGGTGCTCTGTTCTGGGACACTTCTCCGTTTGCTTGTTTTCTGTTGATTCATTTCTTTGTCTGTTTCTCTTTCATGTTGGTTAAATTAATTCTCATGTTCAGCCCTGAGAGGCGACTGCTGCTGTTGTGATTTTGGGCTTTACAAAAATAAATTGAACTGAACTGAATTCTCTAGGCTAGTCATGTTTAATACAGATGAGGACTGGTCAAATAAAAATGGGTCAAATGCAGGTTTATGTTGTAACACAGTGAGTTCTTAGGTCTAGTCATTAATAGAAATGATCAGGTTTAAACTTTTGTGCTTTTACCTTTTGGATATTTCATGGTAAAATAGAAAAAAAGTAGCTCCTCGTCGTCATCTAGAATCTGAAAACCTCTGACATTTTTTAAACCTTGTGACCAAAATCTGTCTGTGTCTGTTCCTCAGGTGGATCATCTCTGCTTTCAGAAGAGACCCCCACTGACCCGGGCCCTCTCCTGCAGATGGTCACCTCTCGGTCCTCCGCCCCTCACGCTGACCTCACCAAAAAGGATTCAGCCAACGTCCGCACGCAGAGCCTCCCCGAGACCAGCAGCAGCAGCAGCAGCACCCTGCCCGACCTGCACAACCCCCTGTCCCTGGACTCCCCTCTGCCCCCTACACCCCCGCTGCCTCCTCCACCAGAGCCCGTGCCCCTGTCGCCCCTCGACCTGCCCCAAGACCCGCCCCCTCATCCGCCCCGAGGTCTGCCCAGAGAACTGTCCCGAGATGTGCCCAGAGTACCGTCCCGAGAACCATCCCGAGATCTACCCAGGGAACTGTCCCGAGATCTGTCCAGAGAACCGTCCCAAGAGCTGTCCCGCGATGTGCCCAGAGTACCGTCCCGAGAACCATCCCGAGATCTACCCAGGGAACTGTCCCGAGATCTGTCCAGAGAACCGTCCCGAGATCTGTCCCGTGATCTCTCCAGAGAACCATCCCAAGATCTGACCCGAGATCTGCCCAGAGTACCGTCCCGAGAACTGTCCCGAGATCTGTCCCGAGATTTGCCCAGAGAACCGTCCCAAGTTCTGTCCCAAGATCTGCCCAGAAAACTGTCCCGAGATCTGCCCAGAGAACCGTCCCGAGTTTTGTCCCAAGATCTGCCCAGAAAAATGTCCCGAGACCTGGCCCTGGATCTGCCTCCAGACCCTCCCCCTCCTCTTCCAGCCAAACCATTGTCCATGTCCAGTGCGTCTCCAACCAAAAAGTCCCCCCTGGCAGAAAGCCCTCAGCGTCCCAACACTCTGAACCTAAAGACCCTGCCCCGCCCCGTAGCGAGGGAGAACGGAGGCGGCCCCCCATCAGGCCTGTGTGAAGACGAGGAGGAGAGGAGGCTTATGGAAGAGGATTTGAAGAAGTGCATAGAGGATTTCAAAAAGATTCGTTTGCCCAAAAAGTTTCCAGATCGTAAAAGACACTGGCAGAGCGACCTGCTCAAAAAGTACAACGCTTAGAACTCAGAGGGAGCGGCGGGGCTTTGTGAGGGGCTCGGAACTGTAGCATGCATGGATAATTATGTAGTAAAGCTTAGAATAAGGTAGAGGTTTTCTACACGACCAGGCACCAGTTTGGACTCACCATATCATTCAGTGTGTTTTTTTTTTCTTTATTTTTACTACTTTTTACATTTTAGATACAGAAGACATCAAATATACTGTACGGCAAATGGTAAAAATGGTAAATTGTCACATTTTTATAAAGTACTCACACATTCACACACCAGTGCACACAGACAGTGGGGTGAGGGGAGTTATGTGTCTTGCCCAAAGACACGACAACAGTGAGACAACATTAGTGAGAGCTGGAATCGCACCTCCAACCTGTGGATCAGCTCAACCAACTGAGCTACTGTCGCCCAAATATGAAGCAGGATTTATGGAATTATGTAATAAAGAAAAAAAGTTATTAAATAAATAAATATTTTTTGAAAAAGCAAAGAGTGGATACTGGAATATAACAAATAAAACAAACATTTAATTATTTAACTTTTTTTATTTACTACATAATTCTATACACACTGCATGGCCAGAAAAAAAAAAAAAAAAGCTCCCACACTCTAATATTTGGTTGTTCCTTTAGCGATTTCACTTCTTCAACATCACAGATTCATTTCCATCCAGTGTTGCATTAATTTTTCACCTGTTGCGTTGATGATGGTCGAGTCTGACGCTGCTCAAAGCTTCTCCAGCACAAAGATTCTCACTGGGGTTAAGGTCTGGACTCTGTGGTGGACGATCCATGTGTGAAAATGACGTCTCATGCTCCTGATCCACTCTGTCACAATCTGAGCCCGATGAATCCTGGGCATTGTCGTCTTGGAATATGCCCAGAAATCCACTGATGGAATAACCTGGTCATTCAGTATATTCAGGTGTCAGCTGACCTCATTCTGCTGAACCTAGACCGGACCAACTGCAGCAACAACAACATATTTGCTTAGTTAAATCCAGGTGGAGACTTGTTTTTTGTCCATGCAGTGTTTATCTTATCAATTACCTTTTTATAGACGCCCTGTTCAAACGGAAGAGCAAAGAAAAGAAGAGATTTTATATTTAAATCCTCAAAAAAGTCACCGTTTGCTTTGTCAAAAAATATTTAGTACCGTATTTTCCAGATTATAAGTCGCACTTTTTTTCATAGTTTGTCCGGGGGTGCGACTTATACTCAGACGCGACTTATATTATGTTAAATATTTGTTTTTTTTCTTCATTATTATGTATTTTCGATGCGGAAAATACGGTATAACCTGGTCACTCAGTATATTCAGGTGTCAGCTGACCTCATTCTGCTGAACCTCGACCGGGCCAACTGCAGCAACAACAACATATTTGCTTGGTTAAATCCAGGTGGAGACTTTTTTTTTCTTACTTACATATATGTGATGTCTTCTGTGTGTTTATAAAATGTAGAAATTTGTAAAAAAAAAAATAAAAAAAATAAAATAAAGAAAAAAACCCTGAAACGAGACGCTTTGTCCAAATGTGTCACTGTTTGTTCCCCCTGAAAACTGAACCAATCAGACGTGACTTAAAGGTCCATGGTGGAGCTTTTCTTTCAGTGGGTGCGCTACCTGCTTGTCTATTTGCTATAGCTTTGCCTAGAATGTTCCATACTCTGACATTAAATACAACAATTTGCAATGAATGTGGAAAAGGGAACACACTCACAGAGACGATGCATGTTTTTTTACAAAGAATTTTCAAAACGTAATGTGAAATGCAAGATAGTGGCTGTGCGGAATTTTCCCAGACACATGATATCTCCATGGAGACGAGCAGGTGGCGGGCCGTGCACTAGAAAAGTTACACGTGTTTCTTTAAAGCTGGAGAACACATATAGTTTTGAATGACAGCGCAGAGTAAAAGGCGGCGCTCGGAGCTCGTTTGTAGATGTTTTTTATCAAAAGTGGTTTAAGGTTTGATGCAGCTGTTTAGAAAAAACATAGAAAAAGATATAATTTATTTAAACTTTATGTATTATAGACAAACTTTATATAAGCAGCAGATTCACCGGTTACAGTCGCTCACTTCAATTCACTTTATTTCTATGGCACATTTAAAGCAACGAGCTGAAACAAAGAGCTTCCTGTTGAGTTTAGAAGAGGTGGAGTTTCAATCTAGTCTCTTCTGGTCTTGAGCCTGGATTTGGGCACAGCTGACCTCTGACCTCTGACCCATAGAGTGCAGACTGGACCCATAGAGTCACGCATTTAAACATAATAACATTTTGGATTGACCTGAAATGAAACAGGAGCCGGAGCTGCACAGGTCTGATGTGTCTCGTCGCTTACATTTTGTCTCGCGCTGTGGTTTTCTGGATTTTTTGTGAGCGCTTCAGGGAGTTCTGGTCCAGCCCGACACAAAAAGAATCATAATAATCCAGATTTCACGTTACAAATGTGCGGATTACTTTTGCAAAATCCGTCTGTGGAAGAGCAAGCTTTACTTTAGCCTCAACTGAAAGAAACTGGACTTTGACGGAGCTGAGAGGACGTGTCACACCTGAGCAGTGGGTTAATTTGGACAAACACACTTTTTAAACTCATTTTTATTTTGATTTAAGCTGAGGACGCCCGCGCTCAGTCGCTCGGTAAAACACTCTAAATGCACAGTACACACGGGCTAAAGAAATGCAGTGTGAATCAGTGATAAGACCGTTACCTAAGGCCGAGCTGCACAGAGTGTGGAGTGAATAACAACACGAGGTCATTACGTCTGATTGGTGAACTCTCAATCATTAGACTTTCCACTTACTCAAAGGACGATGTTAGCGTGGCCGGGATTAGCTGCGGCGGCTCTGCTCTGCGTCCCGTGTCCGTCGGTAACGCAGCCGGAAACGTGCGGAGTATTAGCTGCTGACCTCGATCGAGTAAAATAAAAATGAAAATGTAAAGTCACAGTGTCTGCGGCTGATGTTTAAAATCTGTAGCACATCTTCAAAGGCTCTCACGCCCGCGAATCAGAGCGACTCGGAGCGACTCGGAGCTCGGTTTGATTATTTTTATCTAAATTCAATGGGAAGAATTCAAGAGAAAGAGGGAAACGGGAACAGGGAAGCGGAGCGGGTCACTGCTGACACCAGAATGTGGACGAGTCATCACAATAATGACGACACGAGCCCGGCGCAGTGGCATTTGTTCTCTTATCTCTCTACATAAAGCGCGCTAATGAATACCCAGGTGTGCGCGCCGCGTTCTGTCTCATTATGGGATACGAGGCCCCGCCGAATGACGAACGGTTCAAAACGATTTACCCGTGAGTCACCTTGTCACAAATCGCTTTACGGCTAAACGTTTAAAATGTCCTTTATGCAAAATGGTTGTGAACTTTTAGCCGTGTTCCAATACTGTTACCTCCTCAAAAACAGACCTGGAGCTGCGTTTTGTTTCATTTACACGTTTTTTTAAAGCTCAAAATGCTCCGTTCCACCTTGTGATGTCATAAAGTGGTAGTTTTCAGGCTAACAGCTACGTTTTATGTTAAGTTCAGTAGATTTCCACGTCTGAAATGATCCAAATGATTCTAGAAATGAAGGTGTGTGGAGTTTAAAAACACAGCGGAGCACTTCCTGTATCACCACATGATGACATCACAAGGTGGAACAGAGTGTTTTCAGTTTGAGAGAAGAACTCAGCCTAAATGTGCAGGTTTGTTTGTGTGTTAAATGCTGCCTGAAATCTGAAAAGTAAGTTCTTGAATAATATGCAGCTCCTTCTGGGGTTTAACAGTAAATGTCAAGATTATAATTTGTGAATTGTTCTAAGTAAAACATCGTTTCAATTTCATTTTTTCGATTTGGTGCAATGTTTGATCTTGAACCAAGGACAGAGTCAAAACTACAGTGAGTCTGAACAATTAAAATGCAAATGAAACACGGCCTGACGTCTCACTCCTGACGTCTCACTCCTCACGTCTCACTCCCCACGTCTCACTCCTCACGTCTCAGTCCTCACGTCTCACTCCCCACGTCTCACTCCTCACGTCTCACTCCCCACGTCTCACTCCTCACGTCTCACTCCTCACGTCTCACTCCTCACGTCTCAGTCCAAATCCACTGCAGAGAATAACTGTTCTTAGGGCTGTCCTTCCGAAGTGTCCGAGTGTCCAGGTCAGTGTCCAAGTCTGTGTCCAAGCGTCAGAGTGTCCAAGTCTGTGTCCAAGTGTCAGAGTGTCCAGGTCAGTGTCCAAGTCTGTGTCCAAGCGTCAGAGTGTCCAAGTCTGTGTCCAAGTGTCAGAGTGTCCAGGTCAGTGTCCAAGTCGTTCTAACAGCTCCGGCTCCATGTGTGAATGTGTGAATATGAAAATCATGGTCACATTTTTATATTCACACATTCACTCACACATTCACTCACACATTCACTCACACATTCACACCTCAGTGCGCACAGACACTGGGGTGAGGCGGGTTAAGTGTCTTGCCCAAGGACACAACAACAGTATTCATCTGTGGGAGGTGGAATTGCACCGTCAAACCGCGGGTTAGTGGATCTGACCATTTCACAATGACGTTTCTGTAGAGGGCGGGATTTGAACCGCGAACTTTCGGATCCACCGTCGGCCATTTTGAATACTGTAAAGTACATTTTATTTGAGCAGTTGAATAAAAGCCGGTCAAAATCCCTCGTCTTTGCATCGACATCGGGAGCTGGATTCAAACCACCAACCGTCAGATCAGTGGGCAAACGCTCTACCAACTGAGCCACAGTCGCTCTGAAGTAAAAAGCACTTTCAGCCCTAAACCTCCTTTGACAACAACAAATAATTGTCGGTCATGAATTTGTGCTTCGGTAAAAGCGAGACATAAACAAGCCTTTGAATATGTTTCCTCCAGCGGGTCCCTGCTCCCCCGCCGTCCAGCCCTAAAAGCCGGGCTGATTGCTGTGGTTTGGTCAAAACACTCCAGTCAAATGAAATCACTTTAAAAACATCTTTTTGATCGTGTTTGGAGCGGTCCCAGTATCAGCCTGCCTCCGCTGACAGCACCTTAATGCAGGGGTCCGCTAAATGTGTTTGTTGCTCGCTGGGGCTTAATTTCGTCAGGCCGCAAAAGCTTGAAAGCAGCGTGCGATGTGTTTTTTAGCTTGTTTGAAAGAGCCACGTTGGTCTGAAATCAGCAGACCGTAGCATTGTTGGCGCGGCACTTGGATTTTAATGATGTTGACTTACGCTACGCCTCTTCTAAGGACTACGGCGACAGCTTCGGTTAAGGTTAAGACATTAATCTCTACGTGTTGGCAGACGGGTTTATCTTGTTAAACATCTGACAAATGGTACAGTTTTATCAGTCCTGATGCTAAACACTGAGGAGAAGAAACAAGATATAATCTGGCTCCAAGTGGGGGATTAACAGCAGATTAGGATTTGCCGGTCTTAAAGTGCCTCTAAACAGCAGTCCGCTCGCAGCCTCAAGTAAAACAAAGGGAACAGCGCCCAAACTTGCTCAGATTTAAACCGTCCAGGTGTAAGTCCGATCGCTCGATGTTGAAATCCATATAAAAGACTGTACTTTGCAGCTCATTAGGGGACTGCTACATCAGCTCGTTTGTCTGTATCTCTCATCTTTCAGCATTGGCAAAGACAGTGACAGATACTGGCCGAGCTCCCGGGCAGAGGGGGCCGTAGTCTGAGTCAGGATTTACACCACCAAGTCCTTGCAATTCATCAGAAGTTGGAGTAACAGAATAAATATGGAAACTTAAATACTTACTCTTTGGCTCGTGTTTATAGGAGAACGATTAGGCTGTTTCCTGATGTCAAAAGGTCTTCACTTTGGTTCGACTTGGCAAAGGCTAAATTTCAGACATAACGGAAGATCAATACGATGCAGGATGTTTTTATTTTCAGTTTTACTTTCACTGCAGTATTTTATAAATGCATAAAATCAGATGGATTTTTCTTGCGTCGCTCTACAGTTCTCATCTCTGATACGTTTACACATTTTAAATCACAATATTCATCTAAAACGCAAGTGTCAAACGCAAGGTCTGCGGGCTAAATGTGGCTCGCCCTGTCACTTTATGCGGCCGGCGACAAGGTAAATTAAAAGGTGTGACTGTCTTAAAATATCAGTTTATCAGGAGAGACACAGTTACACAGACATTTTTTCATATCTAGGCAAATTCATACGCAATATTTGTAACTTGAATGAGTAATAAATACAAAAACGGTTAATTAGCAAGATAAAAAAAATAGTTACATTATTTCACATGACATTTGGTGATATTTAGATACATTTATACTCTCTTACATTTATATCTGGCCCTTTGAAAGCAACTATTTTGCTGATGTGGCTCTCTACAAAAATAAATCTGACACCCCTGATCTAAAAGGACTTAATAATATTTTTTTTTTAAGCGCAATGGGAGCTGACGGCGACTAGAGCAGCATTTTTTTTACATTTGTACCAAAATGACGAGGTGACGCTGCTGAATCCTACGAGTATCAACGATTAAGAAAATAAAACTGGAGAAGGAAGTGGAGGTTAAACGGGGGCAGATCGACAAAATGGCGTCTTAAAAATAGTCGATTAAAGATTAAACTCAAACATGAATCAGTCCAAATGCAACTTCAGAAGCTCAATGAGAAGAAACGACTAGAACACAGTTAAAGATCTGAAACGTCGATTTTGCCGTAGGTCTGATTTAATATGAAACTGCAAACGGAAAGGAAAGTATTTCGAGAGTTCCCATAGCTCTCACAAACTCTTTAGCACATTTCTATGGTATTCACATGCACGACTTTAAAACCTAAGCGTGTTTCTTTAAATCGGTGCTGTAAATCCGCACTGTAACTTTGCATTCTGCCGCGTCATCTCTCCTTAAATCTCTTTATGGTGTGTCGTGTTTTAGAAGCTGGCCTTTTGACTTATTATAGATGCACTGCGAGCTCTGGAGTCTGTGAAGTGGAAAGGTTCAGCAATGCAACAAAGAGAATAGTTACGCTTTGAAATGAAGAGGTAAAACAGTCTGCGGGGGCCGGCTGAAGGGAACAGCGTCAGACAGAGGCCCGGCGAACAACATCAGAACGGAGAGTGAGTGCAGGTCCAAGCAGGAGCACGGGAGAGTTCATTATGAATCTATTACAAACTGAAAAACTGCACGAACATAAGCCTCAAATCCAGAAGAGGTTGTAACTTAATAGAAGGTAAAACAAAGCTAATTGTCCAGGGGTTTTGGTATTTACGAGTAACAGAATGAGGCAGAGGGAACTCGGCTTCTTCAGGTCTTTAAAAAACACCAGGCGTCTCACACAGATGCGTTTGTTTTATGAAATGTGGTGCGTGTTTTCCTCGTCTTTGCGCAACGGTGGCTATCGTAGCTACAACACCAGGATTTACACACCGACGAGAGCGACAAGTACAAGTCCCACACTCACTGACCTACATAATGCATCTGAACATCCCCGTTTTTCTGCAGGCTGCTGTAACACTCGTCGTCTGTTGCAGAAGTTTGAGCTCTCGTCTTTCACAAAAAAAACACACCGGTGACTCGTGTTGTCGTTGGACGGACCTGTCCCTCTGGAGTCGTCATCCAACAACCTCAGGACGAGCGAGACGACTGATGTTTGTAACATTCAGCTCAATAAAAACATGTACTTTTGACAACTACAAGAGAAAAACATTATAAATTGTACTTTTTATAGTATGCAAGTGAATATGAGGGTTAATGTTAGCATGCTAGCATGACCAGACGTCCCAATTAACCCGGGACAGTCCCAGTTTTGAGCTCTTTGTCCCCTGTCCCAGCAGATTCATCAAAAACCAGTGATTTATACCAGAAATATCCCTATTTTGATCAATCGGATCCTCATCAACAGTAAAGAGGAGAATGTATTGTCATTTGTTTAGCTAAAATACAAAAAAAAAAACTGTTTGAAAATGAGCATAATGCAAAAAACGACTGATTTTAACTGAAAAAGTGATCTTTTTTACTATTTTATTTACACTAAACATCCAAACCCGGGTGTGTCCCAGTTTGGAACATTGAAAATCTGGTGGCTCTATAGTTTGCATGATAATAAAATTTAACAGACTTACAATTAGCCTGTTAGCTACAAAACAATATGAGCCCCAACAAAGATTAGATTAGGCAGGATTAAAATGGTGGAGATGCTTTTCTATTTCTGGATTTGAGGAAAACATTCATCAGAATATGTTTGTTGGTGGAGATGCACTGATGCAGCCAGTTCAGCTCTAATACCGAATCTGAAACTTTGGTTTTAAGGATCTGAAACGTTGGCTTTAAGGATCTGAAACTTTGGCTTTAAGGATCTGAAACTTTGGCTTTAACGATCTAAAACTTTGGCTTTAAGGATCTAAAACTTTGGTTTTAAGAATCTGAAACGTTGGCTTTAAGGATCTGAAACTTTGGCTTTAAGGATCTAAAACTTTGGCTTTAAGGATCTGAAACTTTGGCTTTAAGGATCTAAAACTTTGGCTTTGAGGATCTAAAACTTTGGCTTTAAGGATCTGAAACTTTGGCTTTAAGGATCTAAAACTTTGGCTTTAAGGATCTAAAACTTTGGCTTTAAGGATCTGAAACTTTGGCTTTAAGGATCTAAAACTTTGGCTTTAAGGATCTAAAACTTTGGCTTTAAGGATCTAAAACTTTGGCTTTAAGGATCTGAAACTTTGGCTTTAAGGATTTGAAACTTTGGCTTTAAGGATCTGCCAATGCTCGAGATCAGCAGAGACTGAAAACAGCATTTATTTCACTTAAACAAAAGTAAAATAAGAGAAAAATGCTCCAAATGTGTTACGTAACTGTTATGTATCCCCCAGTAAACGACTCCAGTATCAGACCAGAGCATCTTTACTTACTGGCACTTTAAAATGAAGAGTGGTCCTAAGAAAAAAGGTTATGTAAAACAAAACATTAACACAACACCTCATTTTTCCCCTGACAGAGACGTGGCACCAAATATATACACTTAAAACCAAATATAATCACTTTTCCCAGTGGACAGTGTTTTGGTTGAAGCTGCTGCCAAACACTGAGCCGCAGTAATGAAACTGTCCCGCGTTCAGACAGTTGTGACAGACGTTTTTCCGGGCGATATTGAAATAAGTCTTTTGTTTCGCTCTGCCTTTGGCCTCGAGGAAGAGCAAAGTGTCAAGAAAACTTCGGCACAAACATCCTCCCCTCGCGTGGATCCGTTTGCTCTCGTTTCTGCTGACGCACGACAAGCAGCATTTGCATGAGAGAGAACCTCCGAGATTTATTCCAAATGGCCGGCCATACATTACCATCTCATTTCTTGGGGGCATGAGTTATCTGCAGAACAGCGAGCGGCAGAGGCCTCTTGACGATTAAAGCTGGGTTGAAAATGATCCTTGTAAGACAGAGCTGAGGAGAGATAGAGGAGTGTTTGGGGCAGCGAAAGCGAGTTGGAGATAACGTTTGCGCGAGCAGCTCCGGCTTTGGCACGTGCTAATGAAATGTGGCTTTGGGAGACATAAAAGGCTGAGGTCTAATTATCACTTTTCAGCTGCAACTGTCCTAAAAGACACAACGTCGACACGGCAGCGGCAGGAGCGCTAACGTGAACCAGCAGCTTTCACTCAGACAATAATAGACTTGTTAAAACGTAGTCGTGTTTTCACAAGAAGCACAGCCCGAAGTCCAAAGTGGAGTCTGTCTGATCTTTCTTTATTCTTTATTCTTTATTTGTCATGGACCATTAACAAATTCATTAATCTTACAAAAGAAAAGACGGTTTGTACTGGATTTAGCTGCTGTTTCTTTCCATGTGCTATAAACTGTACAAACTGTGTGCTATGAACTGTACAAAAGGTACAGTTCCACCGTGAATGTTTGGATTTGTTTTGTGTAGGAGTTTAAATAAGAATGTAACCTTGTTTCACAGAGCCGGGGCACACTCAGCTCTGCAGTTTCCTGGATTGTAAATGGTTTGATTCACTGTATCTTTGATAAAGGTCACACAATGAGCCATGGCCTTGAATCTGACTGAAAGCTCAAGTCATTTTCTTTGTGTTTGCTGAACGCACCAGAATGTCAAGTTATTGAAATGGATTTTTTCGTTTAAACGTTGCACAATAATGACAATTTGACACACGCATTTCTAGGAGCCGAAGTAACAATCGAATGTGGAATCATAGTGACGCAAATATTCGCTCGAGTGAAAGTGCTTTTTCCTACAAGGACGTCGTCATAAACGCTGCAGCTGCTGCGGTGTAATCTTAACTGATAAAACACCGACTGTGCATATAAATCCACATAGCTAACCCGCTAGCTGCTACGATACAAATAGGCAGTGAGCGTGGGTGCACTTCCAGCTCCATCGACTTTGGCTTCAATTTACTTTCTATTGGAAAACCGTCCCCCTCTCTCTGTCTCTGCTGCTGTCAGACTCGTCATTTTGCTCTTAAATGTTCGTATTAACCCTCTACATGATCCTGGGGTTTTTATTTCACTATTGTGTCTGTAAATCAAAATATGAACATTAATAACAGACAAATCAGGTCCTTCTTTACTTAAGGCCGCTCCTGCTAGCGTTAGCAACAGGTTTGACTGGAGTCGAACACTGTGGGTGACGTCGCACTCACTTAGTCCACTTCTTTATACGGTTTATGACATAACTCCATCCTGTATGTTGTTGTTTATTAGCCTACTACCACCAGTATTTGACTTGTGTTTATACCTCTGCAACCTGTAATATAAACAATTACATCACACTCACTTTGTAAACTTGTTCAGTGGAAAGTACAGGAGCATCGGGATTTCGTTTACGCTAAGTTATTTTGACCACGTGCTCGCCAAACGTCATGAGTAAGAATCGTCTCTCTCTCGATCTGCTTCCCTACAATTGTTAAACAAAAGTGCTGTGTTTTATTTAATGGAAAGCACCAGACCGCGGCTCCAATCAGCAGGAGCCACAGCTCTGCAGGGAGAAGCCAGCAGCCCCAGAGTCAGACAATGTGTTCACGGCTCTCCCATTTCCATTATTAAACCGGCACCCTAATCCCGCCGCTCTTTTAATCTCCTAACTCTCCATCTCTTTGCGTACACTTCCATTCTGCCATTTGCAATCAAGCATTTCCACACAAGCGCATTGGGGATACCGCACCGGTCACTTTGCCTGCATTTAAATACTTAAAAGTACTTTAAATACTTCTATACGATCGTGCCCTGACTCAGATTAACGTTAGACAGTGTGTAAGCGGATATACAGGGAGGTATGAGCGCATAAGCACGGGTAGAAACTTGATTTGATTAGCCAGACTCCCAAGAAAACTCCGTCAAACCGTGGCCATGGCGGCAGATGGGCCGTAGTCCAGAGTGCGAGCCAAGTCCTGGCCCGTGCCGCTCCTCAGTGGAAAATCTGACATGGCTTGTTTCGGAGGCTTGTAGCAGTTCGGCGATGATTGGAGCGTGATTGGAAGAGCCTCCCTGCGTCGGCTTTGTAGCGCACCAAATATAGTAGCGAGTTTGAAGCCGTCTGAGCCGTACTCGAGGAAATGAAAATAAACAGTGTGCACAGGGAGCGTGATCAAGAGTCAGATACTAATGATGTTTTTCTCCTGTCCTTTGTCTTTGCTCATTAACTGGAACGTTTTACATTAGGATTCTATAAACAAAGAGATGACGGTCGTATCAGGTGCTGTTTTAATTACACTGTCATCTTCAGTGTTTGGTTTGCACTGTGGTCGCTCAGCAGCAAAATGTGATTAAGTCTTTACTACATGAGCCTTGGCAGAGGTATAAGCCATGTTTCAACTGGTTCACTTTGGAGCGGTTCAGTCCAAGAGTGTCTCCACAGTCTGAAGTGAACAGTACAGCCCTGTGTGAGGGTCTAACTCTCCAGGTCACTAAGTCCAGAGGCTTTAAACCTGGAGGACGCTAGCTCCAGAGGGTCTGAACCTGGAGGGTACTAGGTCCAAAGGGTCTAAACCTGGAGGGTACTAGCTCCAGAGAGTCTAAACCTGGAGGGTACTAGCTCCAGAGGGTCTAAACCTGGAGGATACTGGCTCCAGAGAGTCTAAACCTGGAGGACGCTAGCTCCAGAGGGTCTAAACCTGGAGGATGCTAGTTCCAGAATGTCGAAACCTGGAGGGTACTAGCTCCAGAGGGTCTAAACCTGGAGGATGCTAGTTCCAGAGAGTCTAAACCTGGAGGGTACTAGCTCCAGAGGGTCTAAACCTGGAGGATACTGGCTCCAGAGAGTCTAAACCTGGAGGACGCTAGCTCCAGAGGGTCTAAACCTGGAGGATGCTAGTTCCAGAATGTCGAAACCTGGAGGGTACCAGCTCCAGAGAGTCTAAACCTGGAGGGTACTAGCTCCTGAGGGTCTAAACCTGGAGGATACTGGCTCCAGAGGGGTCTAGGTACTTCAGCGTGGCACACTTTGGCACAGAGGAGCTAATAAGTTGATTGGATGAGGGAGAATGCAAACTCGGGTGATATAGGCAGTGTTTGCATTTGTGTCAGAACTTTCACGCCTGTCGTGGCCTTTACTGTCATCGTCCCTGGAGGAAAACCACAAAGAGGATACGGTGGTGGCTGGAGCAGAAGCAGGAGTATTAAGAAGGAGTCTTTGTACAAATGCTTCTGCCTGATACATGGTAATACTAAAAATATTCATCTATCAGCACATATTTATGCAGAGCGGTGTCTGGCCTTGCCGCCACCTTCCCCTCCAGGCCGTCTGCTGTCAATACACAGGAACAGAGCGAGGAACAGGGTCTGACAGGAGCTGGAGCCACCGCATCACGACCACAAGTGTCACAGGGACAAGAAGATGCACCGGGAGAGGAGCCACGGACAAACTGAGCTGTTATTGAAGTAGCAGGTGTCAGTCATTTTGAAGTACAGCTGTAGAAACCCCTAGTTAGGTCAGTTTTAAAGTCATTGTTTCTGATTTTCACTCTTTTACTGACATGAAAAACGGTTTGCAGTGGTCCAGCTGTTTTGCCGTGACAACAAACTAGCATGCAAATACACGCTTCATGGTTAGCAAACAATAAAACGCTTTGTAATTAGAATCTGACAGCACGTGAAGGCTCGTTTTGACCTCAAGTGCTGCTCATACGTTAATCTGCACTGGGGTGAGACACATTTTGCCTTCGGGTACAGAACTGTTAACCACACGCACATTACCAACATATGTAAAACAGCTGTTACGTAAAAGACGAATGGAAACTGGAGCATGTGATTTTCTGACAAAAACCCGAGTCTCAGACGTAAGAAACTGGCTGTTAGCTTTAGTCATTAGCCTCAAATGTGTCTAAAGCAGGTATTAGGCAAAGAAAAGGGGCTTTATTCTTCTATAGAAAACGGGCTATTATCTGCTAATCCTATTTAATATGGCTTCCCCTTTAATGACATTTTGAGGACATTGTAGAAAGTCTTTTAGGACGGACTTATTGTGTTCAGCCTCCAAAGTATTCATGAAAAATACATAAAGAGTTTTACATAATGTCACAAACATCTTCCACCTGTGGCGTCGAGCTGTAATCACGTTCAGATTAGCGATTCTGTTTTAACTTTGGAGCAGAAACAACGAGAGAACAAGACGCCGGGTACTTTTTTTTTTTACTGTTGGTACATGCATTTTTGATGTGGCCTCAGACTCGTATATCTCGGAGACAAACGACAGTAAAAGTGCTCATAAAAACCCCGACGTGCAGCACTGACCTAAACAAACGCGTGAGCTCCGTTCGCTCTTTAACTGAGACTCCAATTCTAATCTGCCTTTTTATATTTTTATATACGGAGATGATTATTCCAACGTACTTTGTTATTAACTTCTAATTGAAGAAAGTAATTATAATGTTTTCCTTGGGGGAACAACACAGACCAGACGCAGAATTAAACCTTTCAGAGAGAGTGAAGCGAATGGAGCCACGTAATGTTATTGGGTGTTTCCATAGACTGTTAATGCAAATGGACGTAGCTAACCTGCTAGCCGCCGTGTGACAAACAGGAGGTGAGCATGGGCGTGGTTCCTGCTCCATCGACTTAAATGTTCATATTAACTCGCTCTACATGATCCTAGGGTTTTTATTTCACTATTGTGTCTGTAAATCAAGATATGAACATTAATAACAGACAAATCAGGCGTCTTCTTCTTCTTCTTTTCCCGTTAGCGTTAGCAAATAATTGACAGCCTTCAACATCCTCGCTCCTGATTGGCTCTTTGGTTGCTATGATACTCACGGTCGTAATTCCAAATATTAAACTCTGCACCAAATTCACCAAATAACTGTTAACTTCTGTCCTGTTTCATATCAGGCCAATCAAAATGTTCCTGATTGTGTTTAAATGTGCGACTCCTCTTTACTGCAGCCCTAGACTCCACCCACAGCCCTGAGGTCAAGAGGTCAGCTGGCTCAAGACCAGAAGAGACCGGAACAGCGCCCTCTGTCTGTCAGATCCTCCCAGTCTTTAACGCTTCTCTTCTCCCTGGTATTTAACACTAGACAGAATACACAGGTGTTTTATTGTTCTTTTTCTCTGTATCATGTCATCTGCGTATTTGTTTAGCGTTAATGTTTGTGAAACACTTTGCTCAGCTGAAGTCGTTTAAAATGTGCGATAGAAATAAACTTGATTTGATTTAAAGCGTGAACACAGACTTAATTAATATGATTTTTATTATTAATGATTCCTGCTTAGTAACAACTTCATTAAGAGCCAAACGAACACAAACGCAAACGCTAACACTCCCAAAATGAACCTCCCAATAATAATATCAGTCCATTATGAGTTTCTTTATTACGGAGCTGGAGTTATTTCACAGATCAGAGCTGCACCGTTCCGTCTGTGCAGGTGTTTGGATCTTTCACAAATCAAAGTGCTACATCTCCACGTCCACATCAGCTGTAAACGTGGAGGATTCCAGACTGTGTGCCATGTGTGAGGTTTTTTTTTAAGAGTATCTTTGCGGTCGTGCTGTGGTAGTGGAGTGTTTGGGTCCTGCTGTGTCCTCCCCCGTGTCCTCCCCCCTGTCCTCCCCCTGTGCTCTGCTCTGGCTCGAGTTACTGCTGAGGAGGCTCCACAGGCAGCACTTTTCATTCCATTTTTCACTTAACTTCATTTATGCAGAGAGAGCCCAATTTTTTGTTCAAATACAGAACGATACAAACAAAAACAGACCAAACAAACACCTGCGTATGTCCATTTAAAACAGCAAAAACATTAAAAAAAAGAGCAGGTGTGATTATAAATGTTTATCTCCACATTTTTAAAGTGCTGCAGTGGCTTCAGTCTATCCAGTTTGACACGTCCTTCAAATACATTTCACTTTCGGGAAGCAAATTAACCAAAAGCTTTTGTTCTATTTCAGTTCTAGTGCAGCCAGTTTTTAGACATCGACAATTATAAGAGCTTGGATTAAAAGTTTTTCTCCTCTCTTCTTCCTCTTTATTGTCCAGTTTTCAGACGTAGACCATCATGAGATCTTGTACTAAAAGTTTTCGTATCAAAGTTCAACAAACAAGTGAGATTTTGAGTCAGTCTTTTGTTGTAGTCCCATAAATACATTTACACAGTGTTGTTCTTCTGACAGACGGAGCTGGTCAATCTACTTTTCCATAGAGACAGTGATGAGTTAAAGTCATAAAGTCGCTGTATTGTATTGCATTTTTTATTATATTTACATAATCCAGTACAGAAACAGGCTGCTTGAACAGTTTCTTTTCTGTAGGTCAATGGAATATAAGTTTGTTTCTGTAATAAAATGATAAGTTTGATTTTAAATTGTTGAATAATTCCACATATGGAGAAGTAAACAAACTGCTGCAGCCACCGACCCTCGTGTTTGGGAACCTTTACCTTTAAGAACAGGCCATTTCTGATATTTTCATGGAGATATAAGAACATTTTAGTATTTTGGTAAAGGTAATTGCAAAAAAACAAACAAATAAAACCTTATAAATCACCTTAGAACTGTGTCTTTCTTTCACTCCATTCACCGTTCTAGTGTTTATTACCAGAGCGTCCGCGTTCTAAAGTTTTCTCGGACTGTTCCACGTGTCGACCATAATGTTTTTGTTCAATATGAGAGTTAGCATTAGCCTCGAACCACCGCCAACTATGAAAAAACAACCACTGGACCCCAAACCCATGTGAGCGCTACACCAGAGCCTAGAAAACACGTCTACGTTTAGCAGTTTTGTGCGTAGCAGGACAAACGTGACAGAGTTAGCTTAAAAAACGTCATAAATCGAACGTTACGCTGGACAAACCGCTCTAAAAGTTTTCGTTGAATTTTGTTTCTAAATTCAAATTGCGGCTTTGTCCAAACGTTTCTTTGTTGTCCCTAAAAGTCTTCATCAGCTCTTGTCAGCGTGAGCAGCTGGTGTGCGCGTCGTTCCAGTTGTTGTTCCGGTCTCTCCGAGGTGGATCCGAGTCTTATTGAGGAGCCCAGGGAATAATTACGCAGCGATTCATTTGGACGGAAGAACAATGGCCGTCTCCTCGCGCGTCGTTTATTGTGTAGAGCGAGGCGGGCGGCTTTGATCAGCACATCTGTACTCCCCGACTCCAGGCTCTGTGAGGGCCCCGGGCTACGATGAGTAAATAACTGCACACGGAGCTGGTCCAGTGTTACGACAAAATCCAATTATAATCTATTCTACTTTCCCCGTTGTTTTAATGAGTTTAAAGGGTTTTCTGATCTATGTTATAATGTAGTTTCCTCATCACAAACACAATTACATAATCATATATTTAAAATGAATGTCTGAATATAAAGTAACGTACAGGCTGCACCTCCACCTCCACCTCCACCTCCTCGGGTCTGTTGTCGTCTTGTAAATATTGATTTTGTGTTTATCCTGTTGTTTTTGAGTTCATTATTAATTCAAATATATGTAACAAACAAAAAAACAAAAAAACAAAACAGACCTGGAGTTGTGTTTTGTTTCATTCACACATGTTTAACACACAAACAAACCTGCAGATTTAGGCCGAGTTCTTCTTCTCTCAAACTGAAAACGCTCTGTTCCACCTTGTGATGTCATCATGTGGTGATACAGGAAGTGCTCCGCTGTGTTTTTAAACTCTACACACCTTCATTTCTAGAATCTTTTGGATCATTTCAGCCCCGGAGTCGCCACTTATCTCGACTGAACTAAAGGTAAAAGGAGCTGTTAACTTAGAAACTACCACTTGATGACATCACAAGGTGGAACGTGGCATGTTGACCTTTGGAGATGTTACGGACTAATAATAAAGTGTGACTCAAACATGTGTGAATGAAACAAAACACAACTCCAGTCTGTTTTTGAAGAGGGAACAACATTAGAACATGATTTAAAGTTCACAGGAGTCAGTTTTGTGTAAAGTATGACCTTTAACCCCTGTTCATCGTGCCTGTCACATGGTTGAACAGTTTGTTCTGTAGAGTCGGACGTTTCGCAAAGAGAGAGGACTAACCGCCCTACAGAGCCTAAAGGGAATCAATATGAGAGTGCACGGGTCATCTATCACTGTGAGTGTCGACAGTGGGACTAACTGACCACTAACAAGAACGAGCCCCCAAACTGAGAGCGAGCCCCCGACCCAAGGACGAGCCCCCAAACCGAGAGCGAGCCCCCGACCCAAGAACGAGCCCCAAAACCGAGAGCGAGCCCCCAAATCGAGAGCGAGCCCCCGACCCAAGAACGAGCCCCCGACCCAAGGACGAGCCCCCAAACCGAGGACGAGGCCTCAACCCAAGAACAAGCCCCCAAACCGAGAGCGAGCGCCTAACCCAAGAGCAAACTCTCAACTCAAGAATGAGCCCCCAAACAAGAGTGAACCCCCAAACCAAGAGTGAAGACCTGGCGTCCTCATATGTGGACAACACGTTTTTGGCTTGTCTAGGCCACAAATTATTAGATGAAGAATAACAGCAACAATGTAAATATATTATATGTATTCATTTTTAACTGTTTAGAATGTTTAGAATTTTTTTTTTTTTCTTCCTGCTCCTGTCTGCAGCTCTTCACATGAGACACTTTGTTCTAAGAGACACAATTGTTGTTTCTCATTTTGTTTTTACTCAGGACAAACGATGCTGTGTTCAGGGTCTTAATAAATAGTTTTTGTAAATCATTGTTCAAATGTTTTATCAAAATGAGTCAAATGTCACATATGAGGACATTTGATTTACATTTTTTTTCTCAGAATTTACATAATGTAAAAAGATAATTCTTTGTATTTAGACTCATCAGGCCCAATCAGCCCAGATAACAAAGAGAAATGAATAAAGCAGGTCATGCAGGAGCTCGGGTCTCAGGAGGTTTTAAGATAAATCCGTAAACTGCACACGTCCGACACACAGACGTGATCATGAAGAGCTAATCTGTGTCGTCCACTTCAGCGCCGTCTAAATAATCATCAGATAAACATGATCATTACACATGTTCTTAAAGAGCTTTCACCACCTCCATCCCTCTTTATTTCCCATCGATCCGCTCTTTTGTGATCGAGGCGTGTCCAAGCGTCTCCGTCCACAGGTGGCGCGGGACGATCTCGCGCCCTGTGTGGTTTTTCTCATTGATTACCTTCAGTCGTGATGATTCGGGGGCGTGTTTCTTTCTCTCTTTGTTTTGATTTCACGGGAACTCGGGACTGAAACGGTTCTGGGTCTAATTTGAAAGTGAAACGCACCTGGTCCTACGCAAACCCCCTGCAATAAATCTCCCCGAGTGTTTGACCTCGCTCTCCCCAGACGCCTGCCGCAAAACAGAGGACGTCACCTGACAACCCGCGTCTTATCTCGCTCGTCGTGATGGCGATTCTTATCCGCAACCGTTCGATAATTCAACAGGACGTTCAAACATGTCAGTCATCTTTAACACATCTTTGTACATTCGAATGCGAGGGGAGTCCATTGGATTTACTATAACCTTACACTGTCGGCTTGGGAAATTAAAATCTTTCGCTTTAAGGCAGATCAATATTAAAACAATCGCGCTCGCTACACATGCTCACAAAAGCAATTAACCCACTGCAGAAATTGATTTGGTTCACTCCGGCTTATCTCGTTTGGCACAGACTCGTCTTTTCTGCGTCCACGGGGAGAATGTGGATTTTTCTCTCGTGTCTAAGATAGTGACAGCATCTCAGGATAAGAACATGTTTTTATCTGAAGTAAGCACTTTACCTGCTCCGGTGGTCAATGCAGAGCTGCCGTCTTTTGAGTCCGACCGCAGCTCCTCCGCTTACAAACAGCTCGGGCAAATTACCTCGATACATCACTGCACCGCCAGCAACGCCAAATCAATTCTCACCTTTGTGCGAACACTCACCTTGGTGTGGTTCTGAGCTGCTAAAAGCAAACGCGGCCTCCTTCTAATGGCGAAGATGAGTGGCGTTTTCAAAGAATCATGTCTTTGAAAAGCTTTTATTCAGGAGTCGTGTTGTGTTTGTCGACGGAAGATGAATGTGGGATCTGCTTCTGCATCTTCAGTCACTAGTTTGGGTGTTCACAAAGCTCTGACAGTTTTACTTTTATAATAACTACATCTTAATAGATCTTAATAAACAATAGAGGAAGTCGTTAATTGAGAAGGATTCAGTCTAAGTAACTTCATTAATTAAGCAAGTCAGGGGTCAGAGGTGGGAGCGGGGTCATTCTGAAGCCGACCGCACGCTACAGGATCATTTAGGACCTGATTTGCTTCTTCCTGACGGCAGGGATTGTAACCACAAAGCATCGCCACGGCAACAGCCAATAAACGAGAGCGTCGGGGGCAAACGGAGAGACGTGAAGTTAAACCGAGTGCGTCCTCTGCAAATAATGATCCCCCGGTCCACAAAACAGCGCTGTTGATTGAAGTTGAAGTTCAAAAGTAAAAAGGTAAGCGTAGATCGTCGTGTATTTGTTTACATCCACGCAGAGAGGATCAGGCTGAAGCTGCTGCTGAAGTAAACACGACTTTACTTCCCGTGTTGTTTATCTCCAGTTTTCTGTGCATTAAAAGCATTTATCTGAACCACAGATTATGATATATAATGTATAATATAACACAGTTTTGACTTGTATATAAAGAAGAAGTGCAATGCTCTGATCTTTGGAACACTTTAGCCTCGGAGTTAGTTGCTAGCTTGTTTTTTTAGCTTGTGGTGTGTGGTCTCTTCGCTGCAGTCTTTACACGCGGAGGTTTTAAATTTCATCTGATTCTCCTCGTGTCTTTGGTCTGCGCTTTTGCAAAATATCGTTTAAGACTGGAAATGGTGTAGTGTGTGGCAGGCTTTAATAAACAATGTGTTTTTTTTTTTATGAATTAGGTCTTTGTTCATGTTTTATTAATGCTATTAAGAATGTAGCTATTATAAAGTGTTACTGCATTGACTTGCATTGAAGTGTCAGCCATATTATAATGATCCTGAACAGAACCTGTGCTCACAAACCATAACACAAAAAGCATAAACTTCTAAATTATTTCCATTTGGTGTTTTATGAAGCTGATAAACGTGTACAGCAGCATAACCATGTGGAATGTTTGTGTCTATTTAAACCATAAGACCGGTCCTTCAGAACAAAAGCGACCGCAGAGCCTCGTGAGCAGATCTCGCTCAGATAAATATTCTCTGTGATGAGCTGCCACAGCGCGAGGCGAGGGTTGGAGGTTAGAGCTTCAAATCCAGCATGAAAGCGTTTGCTCCTCCGAAACGGCACATCTGCTCGTTCTTTCCCATTATATCCACGTACACTTAAATCTTTAATGCACAAACTCACAAAACAAGATCAATAGTAATCCACCTGTTCTCTCAAACAACACCTGCTAAATGTTTGGAGTGAAAACAGCAGCGGCCGGAGGAAAGAGCAGAGACAGACAAACAGGAAAGAGAGTGTGGGTCAGTGAGAGTGCACAGCTATGGGACAGACAGGGGTGCGCTCAGGGGGGGCAGGGAGGCTGGGAATTGGACGCTTCCCGTGCTGCTGACATAACATTAGCAGAGGTCTGGAATGTGCATTATACAGTGAGAACAGTTAAATAACACAGAGGGCGAGGAGGTCAGGAGCAAAGATGTTATGGACGGGGTTTATTCAAAAGTGTGTTGACAACGGACCCAAGCAAATACCACATCCATGGACTGTTTGTATAAATGCTGTACCTGCTGCTCTCAGACTCGTCTTTTTGGTCTTAAATGTTCGTATTAACTCTACATGATCCTGGGGTTCTTTTTTTTTTGGTTATTTTGAGTTGAGTTTGTTTTTTAGTTGTTGTTTTTTTTATTTTGAGGGTTTTTTGCTTGTTATTTTTATTATTATTATTATTATTATTATTATTATTATTATTATTATTTTACTATTTATTATTATTATTATTATTTTACTATTTATTATTATTATTATTATATTTTTTTGTTATTTTGAGTTTTTTTGTTATTTTGAGTTTTTTTGTTATTTTAAGTTGGAGTTTTTTGTTATTTTAAGTTTTTTTTGTTTTGAGTTTTTTGTTAGTTATTTAGTTATTTTCTTCTCTTCTTTTTAGTTATTTTGAGTTTTTTGTTTTTTAGTTGTTGGTTTTTTATTTTGAGGGGTTTTTGCTTGTTATTTTTATTGTTATCATTATTATTATATAGTTTTTGTTATTTTGAGTTTTGTTTTTGTTATTTTCTTTATTTTTTGTTATTTTGAGGTTTTTGTTGGTTTTTTGTTATTTTAAGTGTTTTTTTAGTTATTTAGTTACTTTCTTCTCTTCTTTTTAGTTATTTTGACTTTTTTAGATTTTAGTTTTTGTTATTTTCTCCTCTCTCTGTCTCTGCTGCTGTCAGACTCGTCATTTTGGTCTTAAATGTTCGTATTAATCCTCTACATGATCCTGGGGTTTTTATTTCACTTTTGTGTCTGTAAATGAAGATATGAACATTAATAACAGACAAATCACCTTCACACACACATAATGGGATTGCAAATGTGAAACTTGGATCCAAATTGGCCCCTGTGAGCTTCATTTTCCTGGAGCCGAACGCTGTGGATGACGTCACACTCACTCAGTCCACTTCTTTATAAAATTTGTGAGCACATCGTCTGGTTCTGCGCCGTCTTTTTTGTAATGTTGTGTTTGTTTTCTGTGTTACCTGCCAACAGACAACAGATGGGAATTAGCATCTTTGTTAATCTGGCAGAGTTACACTGTGATCACAGATGTGCAGAAATGTGCACCGTCTCTTTCTAAATAAATGAATAACTCAAAAACATAAATCAGAATTATATTAGATTCAAAGAGAGTGAGTCAGTGTCCAGCTGTAATCTGACCAGAGCTGAAGACGAGCAGTCGAACGTTTGTCCTGTTACAGAATTAAATTTGTCTTTTGCTCTGGATCAAACGTGGATTACACAGACATATTATATCATCTAATTATGTTTGTAATTAGATTTGGTTTCACTATTACACAAAACATCTTTAAGAACAACGAGCCTCTGTCAAGATCCCAGTTTGCCTCGTGTTTTCGTGCTGTTTTCCTCCTCCCTTCTGTGTCAGAGCCTGGAGCTGGGCGGAGACTCGGGGCTCCTCCCACACACACCTGCCACGCCCGCAACTAACTGTCAATCGAGCTGCACCTGGGCGGGACAAAGGGAGCGAGGACCTGACACTTAGCTCGTGTTTTTTTTTTCATTTTGCCGCTCATTTCTATCTTGGATGTTTATGTTCCTCGTCAGATCTCGCTCAGCTCCTCTGTCTCCGACCCAGCTCTACACGACCGGTACGAACCTCACACCGTCTGACCCAGCTCACCTCGTCTCTGACCCCGCTGCCCACGACCTCCTCCTGGACCACGAACAAACAACCCCGCTCTCAACTGTCTGATCAATCTACCTTCATTCGCACATTTAAAAAACTAAAATAAACATTAAACTATTCCCCGAGTTCTGTCTCTTTGGTTCCCCGTCAGTCGTTACAACCAACACCCTCACTCAGCAATTAAAGGTAAATACAAGAGTAAATGGTTTTATACAGCGAGCAGGAATCGCACCGCCAACCCGTGGGTCAACGGACAAACGCTCAATTTACAATAAACCTCACTTGATCAAAAACGATTGAATCTGTTACTCTACGAACTGACCAAAGTCTGCCGCACGTTTCCGCCGTAATGTCTCTCAGCGTTTGTCCTAAGTGACATTCTCCTGAGGAACAACAAGCACGCACCATTTTCCACATTTGTCTTCAGGACGGATGGCTCCCGGAGACGCTGATGTCTTCATAATGGCAGCGCTGTGTGGGTGGATAAACTACGGCGGCGGCAGCCACAGAGCAGCTGCACAGTACATCTTCCTTAGTGATGTCGTTCAACGGGGGGCTTGTATCTCTGGGCTTTTCAATAAGCCGGCAAGATTGGACGGATAAACAAAACGTCCACTGTGTCCCTGTGTGTTTCGGGCTCTTCGCCGCGAGCCTCATGGGTAAAAGATGAGTTGCCGCTTGTACTATTTCAATGTAATTCCCTCAAAGCAGATGCTCTGATAAGACACTACAGATGCAGCGGCGTCTGAGGAGATTTTTTATGTCAAAACGGTCACCGCCAATAGATAGAAAAGTCCTTCGGGATCCGTGCAAACGAACACGACGCTTTGGTGATTAAGTGCAGCTGCTTACCTTCAATGTCTAATCAGGTTAATGGCACAGAAACATCAACCCACGCGATGCCAAAGATTGAACACGCCAGGCAAAAGGAGCATGGAAAAGCAACGTGCTACAGTCCTCTTGTTATTTTTGCACTAAAAGCCTAAAAGCCCCCGTGTTTAGCCAATACAAGCTAACAATTTACAACAGAGGTAAACAGAAAGTGGAGGAACATTAGTTTATTTATTACGGCCCATGTGCCTCAGCGGCTCCACAATGTTATCTGTAAAATTAAATTATCGTGACTTAAAGATTAGGACGAACAACAGGAAGAAGAGTCTGAACCTGTCAGCGGGTTGTGATTGAGAGCAGAGAGCGGACAAGCTAATCCAGCGTGTCCAAACGAAGGAACGTTTGTACTTTTACCATCAGATTTAGTCGTTTTGGACAAGAAAGAGCAAGAGCAGTTATAGCGGCTAGTGTGGTTTAGCAGGGAGTGGGCGCTTAGCAACGCTGTCAATCAAACCTGTTGCTAACGCTAACGGGAGCGACCTCGGGGAAAGAAGGACCTGATTTGTCTGTTATTAATGTTCAGATCTTGATTTACAGACACAAAAGTGAAATAAAAACCCCAGGATCATGTAGAGGGTTAATACGAACATTTAAGACCAGAATGAGTCTGAAGCAGCAGAGACAGAGAGGACACAGATTATCAAAAAAACAAAAAATAAACTCAAAATAACAAAAAACAACTCAGAATAACAACAAAAAAGTATAATAAAAATAACAAAAAAATCAAAATAACAAAAACCCAACTCAAATTATAAAAAAAAAAAACAACTCAAAATAACTAAAAAAAAAAAAAAAAATAGTATAATAAAAATAACAAAGAAAAAACCCTAAAAATAAAAAAACAAACAAACCTAAATAAATAAATAAATAAAAATAAAAAATAAACTCAAAATAACTCAAAAAAAATAAACCCCAGGATCATGTAGAGAGTTAATACGAACATTTAAGACCAAAATGAGTCTGACAGTAGGTACAGAGAGAGGACAGAAAAAAACAAAATGATAAATAAAGTCAAAATAACAAAAAACAACTCAAAATAACAAGAAAAAAGTATAATAAAAATAACAAACAAAAATCCTTTAAAATAAAAAAAACAAAACCTGAAAGTAACAAACAAACAAAAAACAACTAAAAAAAATTAAGAAAATAAACTAAAAAATCCTCAAAATAATAAAAAACCCAACTCAAATTAACTTAAAAAAAAACAAATTCAAAATAACAAAATAAATAAATAAATAAACAAACAAAAAAACTTAAAATAACTTTTTTAAAAGTATAATAAAAATAACAAACAAAAAACCCATAAAATAAATAATAATAAACTCAAAATAACTCAAAAAAATGAACCCCAGGATCATGTAGAGGGTTAATACAAACATTTAAGACCAAAATGAGTCTGAAGCAGCAGAGACAGAGAGGACACAGTTTTCCAACTTGAACAAATGAAGCTGGAAGTGCGCCCACGATCACTTCCTGTTTGGCTAGCAGGTTAGCTACGTCCATTAATATAAACAGTCTATGATTAGAAGCAACAACAGGAAGAAGAGCGCAGACGCCTCTCCGCTGTGGGACGTGAGCGGAGCGTTCAGACCAATCCAGTGTTTTCAAACCAGAGGGAACATTTGCACTTTTACCATCAGCTCTAGTTGCGTCTGAACATGTTGCATTCATGTTCCTGGAGGACGGTGCGCCAGCTGCTTGTCTCCACGGAGATGTGATCCACAGTGTGACATTAAACGTAGCTATTTCCATGGAGATAAGGTCGAGATGATGCTAGGTCACATGACAGGTCAGCGGAGAGTTTTACGAACATTCTACAAAGTCCTGTCATCGCTTTGGACAAACGTGGTGTTGCGTAATTCACCTTAATCCAAAAAAAACGTAGCAAAGAGCCATTTACGCCACGATTGTCTTTATATTTAAACGTGAATCTTTTTGCATTGTCCAAATGAACACACTGTCATGATGCTCTCGTTTATGTCGTATTTGTGGTTTATGTGAAGTGCCCTCGGTTTAATCTGTTGGCCTTTGTCTCTGGTCTGAACTCCATATGACGCTCAGAGGGGGATTAGGTAATCTGCCATTAGAACGCAGAGTCAGGGCTCATCTGCAAAGTGGACATTCACTCCAGTGTATTATAGCAACTGTTACCAGCAGCAAAACATCAACATCAACCTCAACCTCAACAGAGTCAGGCCCAGATTAGACCGAACGGCTCCAGTCACTGAAACAATCCTGTTTAAAGAAAGTTACATTTATTATTTCCATTGTTTTAAAGTGTCTCATTACATCTGAAATCCAAATGTACAAGTTGATATCATCATTTTCCTGCTAAAATATGTTTGTTATGTTAAAAAAAAACTCACATATTTTACATAAACGTTTGAATTATTTGCTTCGTATCAACAAAAATAACAAAATGGAAAAGTTAAGTCAGTGTTCTCTTGAAGTTGAGTTGTTTCAAGGAAGGACGCATCTGGACTTTTAAACCTTTGTACCGCGGAGAAAAAAGTATAATAAAAATAACAAACAAAAATCCTTCAAAATAAAACAAAACAAAACCGAAAAGTAACAAACAAACAAACAAAAAAACAACAACAAATAAATAAATAAAATTAAATAAATAAAAAAAACCTCAAAACATCCATCCATCCATTTTCTTCCGCTCATCCGGGGCCGGGTCGCGGGGGCAGCAGTCTAAGCAGGGACTCCCAGACTTCCCTCACCCCGGACACGTCCTCCAGCTCCTCCGGTGGGACCCCAAGGCGTTCCCAGCCCAGAGAGACATAGTCCCTCCAGCGTGTCCTGGGTCTTCCCCGGGGCCTCCTCCCGGTGGGACATGCCCAGAACACCTCCCTAGGGAGGCGTCCAGGAGGCATCCTGAGCAGATGCCCGAGCCACCTCAGCTGGTTCCTCTCAACGTGTAGGAGCAGCGGCTCTACTCCGAGCTCCTCCCGTGTGACCGAGCTCCTCACCCTATCCCTAAGGGTGCGCCCGGCCACTCTGCGGAGGAAACCCATTTCAGCCGCTTGTATCCGCGATCTTGTCCTTTCGGTCATTACCCAGAGCTCATGACCAAACCCTCAAAACAACTAAAAGAAATTATAATAAAAAAAACAAAAAAAACTCAAAATAATAAAAAATCCAACTCAAATTAACTAAAAAAAACATAAAATAAAAAATTCAAAATAACTAAAAAAATAAACAAACAAAAAAACTTAAAATAACAAAAAAAAAATAATAATAAAAATAACAAACAAAAACCCCTCAAAATTAAAAACAAAACCTCAAAATAAAATAATAATAATAATAAAAAATAAATAATAATAAACTCAAAATAACTCAAAAAAATGAACCCCAGGATCCACGGACATTTCCTGGATGAACGAGGGATTTCATCAATAAATGAAAGAGTTTAAGAATATATTTATGTATCAGCAACTTTTTTTTGACGATTTGGTACAAGGTCAATGGTGTTTCCACCTTAAAGTCGCTCAAAGCTGCTCCAAAACCCTCTTTTTTGCCGGGCAGAGCTGAAGCACCTTGACGTTGTTTAGAAAAGATTCCTTCGTCCGTGTTCCCTCTTTCCAAACATACACCCGGACTTGTTTTTCTGCTATGATAACATTTACTCTCGGGTTTATAGCGGTGGAGTGGTGAGTAGTAATAGATTTCCTCGTGCAGACGGCGGATGGGCGTGTTTTGAGAGCTGAAATCCTGCCGTTTCCTCCTCGGAGAACATGAGCGGTAATGGAACAATTTGCAATCACGTCACATCACACGGAGGAGCTGACAGGTGGCCGCAGCACTAGTGTCTTATGTCTGTGACGGTCAGAGCGTCGTGGGGGCGGGCGGGGGGTCGGCGAGGACCGGGGGAGGGCAGGGGGGAGGGCGGCGAGGAAGAGTGAATATGTCAAATCTCGTTCCCGATCAAAGCTCCCATCACTTCCGTTCTGTCACTGGAGACAAAATACCCCGTGTCACATGCAACAGAAGTGAAGCTTACATAAATGTGTCATCTCCTTGTTAATGCTGATTTAATATGTCAGTGCAGCAGGACTGATGTGGATCGTTATGATGACAAACCATGAGACAGGTCGGCTCTAGTGAGGAGCACCGGGAACTGCAGGATCACAGCATCACGATGAGTCTGGATATCAGTGTTTCTCAAAAATAAACTCAAAATAACCTGAAAAAAAAAAATAAAATTCAAAATAAACTCAAAATAAGAAAAAAACAACCTCAAAATAAGAAAAAAAAATCTAAATAAACTCATTATAACTTAAAAAAAACAAAAAAACAAAAAAAAACAAACAAAAACACCCTCAAAATAACTAAAAAAAATCTGTCATCTCCTTGTCAATGCTGATTTAATAAAATAAAATAAAATAAATAAAAGAGAGAGAGAGAAAGAACTCAAGAAAATGAACCCCAGGATCATGTAGAGCGAGTTAACATGAACATTTAAGACCAAAATGACGAGTCTGACAGCAGCAGGGACAGAGAGAGGACACGTTTTTTCAAATAAAATAAAATAAAATAAATAACAAAAAAAATTTAAAAAAGTAAATAAACTCAAAATAACAAAAAAAACCTGAAAATAACAAAAGAAAAATTCAAAATAAACTCAAAATTTAAAAGATTAAAAAAAAAATTCAAAATAAACACAAAATAACTTGAAAAAAAATACTCAAAATAACTCACAAAATAAACTCAAAATAAGAAAAAAAATCTGAATAAACTCATAATAACTTAAAAAAAAAAAAAACAAAAAAAAAAAAAAACTCAAAATTACTCAAAAAATGTGTCATCTCCTTGTTAATGCTGATTTAATATGTCAGTGCAGCAGGACTGATGTGGATCGTTATGATGACAAACCATGAGACAGGTTGGCTCTAGTGAGGAGCACCGGGAACTGCAGGATCACAGCATCACGATGAGTCTGGATATCAGTGTTTCTCAAACTGTGTCGTGTGTACAGCTGGTTCTGACGAGATCGTGCCATTTTTGAGTTTATAATTTGCATATTTACCTCAGCAATGCATTTAAACCTGTTCTATGGTGCTTGTGTCGGCTTTTTAGGGATAATTTCATATCTTGAGGTACAGGGGAAATAGTGAAATAAAAACCCCAGGATCATGTAGAGGGTTAATACATTTAAGACCAAAATGAGTCTGACAGCAGCAGAGACAGAGAGAGGGGACGTAGTTTTTCAAAGAGTAAAAAAATTAAATAAAATAAATTATTAAAAAAAATCTAAATAAACAAAAAAAAAAGAAAAAAAAACAAAAACCTTGAAAATAACACACAAAAAAGAAGTGAAAAAATAAACTCAAAATAACCTGGAAAAAAAAATCAAAATAAGAAAAAAAAAATCAAAATAAACTCACAATAACTTAAAAAAAAAACAAAAACAAAAAAACAACCTAAAAATAACAAAAAAAAAAATCTGTCATCTCCTTGTTAATGCTGATTTAATAAAATAAATAAATAAATAAAAAAGAGAGAGAGAAAGAACTCAAGAAAAAGAACCCCAGGATCATGCAGAGCGGGTTAGGACTTTGTGGATCATTTTAAATCATAATAATCATCTAAAACGACTTAATAAAAGAAATATACCACTGATCAAGAAAAGGAAGTGTGTACGTCACAGTGGAGGTGAAAACGGGTAAATCTGCAAAATGGCGTCTTAAAAATAAACGATTAAAGATTACACAAACATGCACGAATCACTTCAGAAACATCTTTGGGCGAGAAACAACTATAACATGGTGAAACGTTCTGAAAAGTCGATTTGGCAGAATACGCCGCTTTAAGTTTGGTCTTTTGCTGGTTCATATCTGGTTTATGTCCAGTTTAGGTCAGATTTAGTCTTTGTTTTGTGGCACAGTCGCTCCAAACTCACATTTATCACACACAGGATCCATAAAGATGCACTAACTTCTTCTCTTCTTGTCTCCGTGACGTTAAAGGAAAGTCACAATGTGGGATTAAACTATTTGATTTGTTAAATTAAAGGCGTTTATTGCTAAAAATGAATTCCGATCTGCAGCTTGGCCTGGCAACATCACCTGCTTTCCCTTATAATCTAAATAATAAATGTCATACCGTGGAACATTCCAGACAAATCAATCACCGCGGGGACGAGCAGGTGGCTGACCGTCCACCGGAAGAGCGACACAGACCGCGGCGCTCATTTAAAGCAACTGAGGCGGTGAAGAGTGTATTTACAGAGTGCAGAGAGCGCGCTGCCTCCGGGGTCGTGTTTACACTAGATAAGGAATTCATGGAAGCGCCGCACCACGAAAATATGCCCTCTGCGAAATCAGTCTGCGTTTTCACATTCATCAACAAACTTCGCCCAACGCTGCAAAACCAACGTGACTGCGGTTAAATATAAACTGACCGGACGTCCCCGTGTCACCCAGGACGGGCCCAGTTTGGAGCCTGTGTCCCCAGAACATCGAGTGTGTAAAGAAATGGACTAAGTGTTCGGCTTAAATGAAGCGATGAAGTTTGTTCCTTGTTTGGAATTCCGACCGCGAGTATCATAGCAACCAAAGAGCCAATCAGGAGCGAGGGTGTTGAAGGTAACGCCCCCCTTTTCCAGAGCTCTAGCAATTCTGTCGATCAAACCTCGTGAAGGAAATGAAAATATTGTGTGATTATTTTGCGTTTTAGAAATCACGTCTTGTAACTAAAACTCATTTGGTCGTCAAAGAGTTTTAAATGTAAACCTTTTGTTCCCTTTTGGTTGCTAATTGTCCAGATATCAGCACATATTTATTAATCTTTGTAATGTCAGATCTCTCTCCTTTGACTTTGTATCACACCTCGTTTTGTTTTAACTCCACATGTTTCATCCTGAGGTGGTCGAGCTCCTGAAGCCTCCAGGAGCTCGTCAGACCAAACCTCAGGACAAACGTCACATCTGCACTTTGAAATGTTTGTCCTCTGGTTCATCTCAAACTGTATAAACCTGGTGATTTCAGGGTCTGACATCAGGGGGAGATGCTGTCGGATCTGTTTCACGCAAGAAAAAAACTGTTTGTCTTTGCTTCATCGTTCATTCCACCTGAGAAGAAGAAGGCGCCTGATTTGTCTGTTAGTAATGTTCATATCTTGAGGTACGGACGGAATAGTGAAATAAAAACCCCAGGATCATGTAGAGGGTTAATACGAACATTTAAGAGCAAAATGACGAGTCTGACAGCAGCAGAGACAGAGAGGGGACGTAGTTTAAAAAAAAACAAAAAAAAAAAATTAAATAAACTCAAAAGAACTTAAAAAAAAACCCTCAAAATCAAAAAACAACAACCTGAAAATAACAAAAAAAAGAAAAAATTGAAAAAAGAAAAAATTGAAAAAAAACCCTCAAAATAACTTGGAAAAACAACCTCAAAATAACTCAAAAAATAAACTCAAAATAACAAAAAATAAATAAATAAATAATATGAAAATAACAAAAAAAAAAATTCTAAATAAACTCAAAATTAAAAAAATGAAAAAAAAAAAAAAAATCTAAATAAACACAAAATAACTTGTCATGATCCGCACTGTCCGCTCCTGGTTTTCCTCCCTGTGTGCTCTTCCCCCTCCCTCACCTGCCTGTACCTGGAGCTGGGCGGAGCTCTCGGCTCCTCCCGCGCGCACCTGCTCTCCATCTGGCTACTCACCACACCTGCCGTGGATAAGAGGAGATGGGGGAAGACACTCGGTGCGAGATCGTCTGGTTGTACTCACCCTGTCTGTGCTGTGTTTGTCGTCTTCACTTGATTCCTGTCGTCCCTCTGTTCCTGTCGTGCTCCGGCCCTGGATGTCTCCTGCCCACTCTGCCCTACGCCCGTTTGGTCTGCCTGTTCCTGTGATCCTGTCGTGCCTGTCGTCCTGTGGGCCCTTCATGTTGTCTGTTCCTGTGTCCTGTGTTCCTGTGTTCCTGCTCACCTGCTCACCTCCGGATCACCCTCTGTTTGTACTTGTCCCATTTCTACAATAAATCCTGTAAATATTCCCCGAGTCTGCATCCTTTGGTCCGCTACACTCACCCGTTACGACATAACTTGGAAAAAAAACTCAAAATAACTCACAAAATAAACTCAAAATAAGAAAAAAAAAATCTAAATAAACTCATAATAACTTTAAAAAAAAACCAACTCAAAATAACTCAAAAAATGAACCCCAGGATCATGTAGAGGGTTAATAAGAACATTTAAAAGGAAATGTTTTCTTGTGTAAAGTGAATTGGAGCCAGAGTCGATGGATGGTCGTTTACTCTTTGCGGCGCGGTGCAGGTTATCTCCATTTCTATAGTGTTTTTTTCCACATTTACTGCTCTGGACTAAAGCAGAAGGTCAGTGAAAGAAGAGCCCTAAAGCCTCAGCCAGCGCGCTCATAAAAGCCTTTGACTTTATCCACTGGGGCAAAATTAACGTGTGGTACATTTTAAGAGCAGAGGATGTTTCCAAAGAACAGCTCAGTCCCTAATCTGGACAGAAGCGCCGCATATTCAACATGAAATGCTTAAGATTAAATAATCCCAGAGTCACATGATGAAGGCTCTGGTTTCACTCACTGATTAAAAGAACTTTAAACATCACTCTCTTCTTCTTCACGCTCCGCCGCTCCTCGGAGACTGCGGCGCCTGTTTGTTTGGTTTGACGCAGGTAACGTTCCCACGGGAAGGTTCGGCTAATGACGACGCACACATCCACGGAAGAGGAGGAGGGAGGGATGGACAGATGAAGAGAGAGAATGAGACCGAATGAGAGAGAGAGGGGGGAGAGACTTGACTTTTAACAATGCAATTATTGTCACTTAGAAAGAAAGAGAGAGAGAGAGAATATGAGAGGGAGGAAAAGAAGAGAGAAGAGAGAGATGCCACAGAGGAAAAAAGAGAGGGTGCTAGAGAGTGAAAGAGATAGGTAGATAGATAGAGAGGTAGAGACAGATGCTGCAGAGAGAGAGAAGAGAGAAGGTGGTCACTAGAGTGAGAAAGAGAGAAAGATAGATGATAGAGAGAGAAATAAAAGAGAGAGTAGAGAGAGTAAAAGAGATAAGGATAGATGGATAGAGAGAGAGAAATAGAAGAGAGAAGGTGGTCACTAGAGTGAGAAAGAGAGAAAGATAGATGATAGAGAGAGAAATAGAAGAGAGAGTAGAGAGAGTAAAAGAGATAAGGATAGATGGATAGAGAGAAAGATTTACCGAGAAAGAAGAGAGAGTAAAAGAGATAAAGATAGATCATAGAGAGAGAGAGAGAGAGATGCTACAGAGAGAGATAGAAGAGAGAGGGTGGTCACTAGAGTGAGAAAGAGATAAAGATAGATGGATAGAGCGAGACAGAAATAGAAGAGAGAGTAGAGAGAGTAAAAGAGATAAGGATAGATGGATAGAGAGAGAGAAATAGAAGAGAGAGTAAAAGAGATAAAGACAGATGGATAGAGAGAGACAGAAATAGAAGAGAGAGTAAAGAGAGTAAAAGAGATAAAGATAGATGATATAGAGAGAGAGACAGATGCTACAGAGAGAGATAGAAGAGAGAGGGTTGGTAGAGAGAGAAAGAGATAAAGATAAATTGACAGAGAGAGATTTTAAAGAGAAACAGAAGAGAAAGAGTAGAGAGAGTAAAAGAAATAAAAAAGAAATGAATAGAGAGAGATAGAAGAGAGGGCTGCTAGAGAGAGAGAAAGTGATAAAGATTCATGGATAGAGAGAGAGACAGATGCTACAGAGAGAGACAGAAGAGAGGGCCGTTGCTAGAGAGAGAAAGAGATAAAGATAGATGGATGAGAGAGAGACAGATGCTACAGAGAGAGACAGAAGAGAGAGGGCTGCTAGAGAGAGAAAAGAGATAAAGATAGATGGATAGAGAGAGAGACAGATGCTGCAGAGAGAGATAGAAGAGAGGGCTGCTAGAGAGAGAGAAAGTGATAAAGATTGATGGATAGAGAGAGAGAGACAGATGCTACAGAGAGAGACAGAAGAGAGGGCCGTTGCTAGAGAGAGGAAAAGATAAAGATAGATGGATGGAGACAGAGATAAATGCTACAGAGAGAGAAAAGGAGAGACAGGCATTACAGAGAAAGCAGAGAGAAAAAGGAGGATGAAAAAGAGGGAGAGAGCGATGGACAGAGTACGTGGGTGTGGAGGTGGGTGGGGATTATAAAAGACGACAATAAAAGAGCAGGAGCTAATCACCAAAAGCTAATTAGTATTTTAAATTTATGCAAAAACTGCAGAGTCCACAGAGACTCACACAATCTGTCCAATTTCAAGGTAACTCTGAGTGAAGAGTGAGGCCAATTATTCAAACATCTGATGAAGTTTGGAGCTTCAGGCAGAAAATAGAATAAAATAATGAAGCACAAATATTCAGCTGGGTCTGGAGTTTTTTTTTATATTTATGTCAGACCAGTTATTTTTGTCCATAAACCTGATGGTCACCTCCATAAACCTGATGGTCACCTCCTCTGTCCTGATGGTCACCTCCTCTGTTCTGATGGTCACCTCCTCTGCTCTGATGGTCACCTCCTCTGTCCTGATGGTCACCTCCTCTGCTCTGATGGTCACCTCCACAGCTCTGATGGTCACCTCCTCTGTCCTGATGGTCACCTCCTCTATCCTGATGGTCACCTCCTCTGTCCTGATGGTCACCTCCATAAACCTGATGGTTACCTCCTCTGTCCTGATGGTCACCTCCTCTGTCCTGATGGTCACCTCCTCTGTCCTGATGGTCACCTCCTCTGTCCTGATGGTCACCTCCATAAACCTGATGGTCACCTCCTCTGCTCTGATGGTCACCTCCTCTGTCCTGATGGTCACCTCCTCTGTCCTCATAGTCACCTCCTCTGTCCTGATGGTCACCTCCATAAACCTGATGGTCACCTCCTCTGCTCTGATGGTCACCTCCTCTGTCCTGATGGTCACCTCCTCTGTCCTGATGGTCACCTCCTCTTCCCTGATGGTCACCTCCACAGCTCTGATGGTCACCTCCACAAACCTGATGGTCACCTCCTCTGTCCTGATGGTCACCTCCTCTCTCCTGATGGTCACTTCTTCTGTCCTGATGGTCACCTCCTCTGTCCTGATGGTCACCTTCTCTGCTCTGATGGTCACCTCCTCTGTCCTGATGGTCACCTCCTCTGTCCTGATGGTCACCTCCTTTGTCCTGATGGTCACCTCCTCTGTCCTCATGGTCCCCTCCTCTGTCCTGATGGTCACCTCCTCTGTCCTGATGGTCACCTCCTTTATCCTGATGGTCACCTCCTCTGTCCTCATGGTCCCCTCCTCTGTCCTGATGGTCACCTCCTCTGTCCTGATGGTCACCTCCTCTGTCCTGATGGTCACCTCCTCTGTCCTGATGGTCACCTCCTTTATCCTGATGGTCACCTCCTCTGTCCTCATGGTCCCCTCCTCTGTCCTGATGGTCACCTCCTCTGTCCTGATGGTCACCTCCTCTGTCCTGATGGTCACCTCCTCTGTCCTGATGGTCACCTCCTCTGTCCTGATGGTCACCTCCACAAAGCGTGCTCCTCACTCATGTCCAGATGTTCGATTGGATTAAACCTCCATCGTTCCTGATGTTGATGCAGCTCCTCTATCGCTGCTAAACGTCTTGAAACGGCCTATTTCAAGCGCCGCCCTGCCCCGATCCTCTGCCCCACTTCCATTTTAATATCGGCCTGTGCTTCCGTTTAATTTTAGATCCAATTTTCTGTGTCTTTACAATCTGGACTGTCAGCTTCACCATTACTTATTCATTCACTCGGCTCCTCCCATCGAGTCACGCGCGACTGGAAACCCACAGGAACTTTTGGACGAGCCGCACACAACCGCTTAAAGCTACAGTATGGAACTTTTAGTCCAAATACAGTCAAATAAAAGCAGGTTTTGTCTTTTGTTGCACTGAAATCCTTATGAAAACGTGTTCTTTCTCTGAGTGGGCTCGCGTCTCAAGAAACCCGACTCCTACCTGGTCTGGACGAGGGCGTCTTTCGTGTTTACCTGTTTCCATGGTAATGCGCCTTTGGCTAGAATCTCCTACATATTGTATAAGCATATCCGTGGGGAATGTTCCTGAGTGTGGTTTTAACTGTGCATCTTCTCAGCGTCTCCAGCAGAACATCAGAGTCGAACCTTAGTCTGTGTTTAAACGTGTGACTCTATGGTTCCTCTTTATCTGACGGAGTAACTGCAGCTCTAGACTCCACCCAGAGGTCAGAGGTCAGCTGGAGCCTTTTCTGGAACTATGGAACAGCGCCCTCTGTCTGTCAGATCCTCTCAGTCTTTAACGCTTCTCTTCTCCCTGGTATTTAACACTACACAGAATATACAGGTGTTATATTGTTCTTTTCCTGTGTATCGTGTGTCTGTTTTACGTTTAGTGTTGACTTTTAAGTGAAGTTTTTATTTAGATCTACAGCGGTCTCTCGTTGCTTTCAAAAAATAACCCGCAATAGACGAAATCCGTGAAGTATCAGCTTAATTTTTTACATTATTCTCTATGTTTTTTGTCCGTAAAACCCCTCACCACACACTTTATACACTTTTCTCACACAGGCGTTAACATTTTCTCACATTTCTCTCTCGTTTAAACTCTCTCAAAGTTCAAACCTTCGTAGGCGTCTTTGTCGGTGCAGAACGTTTCATCGACATTGTGGGTTTTGTCGGGGAGAAAACAAATTGCAAACGTACAGCACTTCAGAGTCACACTGCGATCCAACGTTTATGTAAATTTATACAAATGAGTTAGAACATATTTACATTATATTACACAAGTCAGTTCAGTTCAAGCTAATGCTCCAGAGACAGGTCCGGTCAAATACGGGTCCGTTATCTTCCCGTCGGAGCCACATTCCCTTATCTGGCTCTCGGTGTGTAGTGTCGCCGTGACGCTGATGCTGCTGCGGCGAGCGTGAGCGTGTGTGCACAGGTGCCGGTCGAACGCTCCAATCGTCAGTCTGCGTTTAACACGTGAAACACCAACACTGACAGTTATCCCCGTGACCATGGAAACAGGAAACGAGCCCATTCAGAGCCTATACAATCCAGAGAAGAGCACGAGGAAAACAACTCGAGATCACGCTTTACATCTTGACATTCAAATCTGCGTGAACAAATATTCCCCTCGCTTCTTATCGCGGTCGTCATCCAAACATCAACTGCGGCCCTGATTAAACCTCTCACTGTGCTCCAGCAGGGGGCGACGTGGGGGGACGCGGACCAGATGTGAGCGTTTTTATGATTTGCTTGGGCCTCTGTAGCCAGCTGAGTGTCGTAATTGAAGCTAGCTCCCCCGCCGCTTTGTGCTAATTGCTAATAAAATCTAGCATCCTCCCCCTAGAGGAGACAGACGATAGTGCAGCGTGAGTTTGACCCCCGTCTCGCTCGGTGTAATGAAGGTCAGCCCGGACACATCCAGACGTCGGAGCGAGCGTGAGGAAGGGGACGGTTCAGACGATATGAGGCCTGTCGAAAAACGCGTGCGGGGAGCGAGGACGGAGACGTTTAGGGACGTATTTTTAACACATCACCGCAGACGAAGGCGACGTGAATAAGATCATGCGCGGATATTTCTGGATTCATGTTTAAAATTTATATTGAGGTGGAATTGTTTCATAAAGCTAGACACTTTGCACATATTTGAATTCATTTAAAGAGGCGCTACTCACCTTAGTTGTCGCCGGCGCCGCCATCGTCATTTGGGTTGGATTATTTTGTACGAAGCTGCTGAACTCGACAACAAACAGGCGCTACGTGGACTACAGAGACGTTTTAAAGCTTTTCAGAGAATCGGTGCAGTGTTGAGTTGTTGTTGCACGTAAACGTTGAACATTTGACACAAACTGACTGATTTTATGTTGTGTTTTAGTGACAAAACTTTACCCAAATTCTCCATCGAAAGGAACGGAATTTTCACTGAACCGGAAGCGCTGTGTCGTAACGTCTGGTGGATCAAAGATACAGACTCTGGGTAAAAGTTTGACCGTTTATGACAAACAAGGAGATGGGAATGTTGGTTGACGGAGCAGGTAACACAGAGCTGGGTCAAGGGCTGATAGTAATAATAATAAAAAAAAATGTTATTTATAATGCTACAATATAGTGCTACAATAAAACAAGAACTTTAAACCAATACTAAATCGATAATGCTAAAAAAAACCCCATCAACAATAAGCTTTTCTAAATAAAAAGGTTCCAGAGTCGTGGCGCAGCTGGACAGAAGACTCCGCCCTAATCGTGCGGAGCCTCGACGGGGAAGGAGCCACCTGAAGATCTGAGGGTTTGAAGTTTGCAAAGTGGTGATGCATTTATGGATCAGAAGAAGGATTTTGTTTTCAGTCCAGGATGAAACAGGAAGTGCAGAGATTTGACTTGTTGTTGCACGAAAACATTGAACATTTGACACAAACCGACCGACTTTATATCATGTTTTAGCGCAGAAACTTTACCGAAATTCTCAATTGAAAGGAACGGGATTTCCACTGAACCGGAATCACTTGCGACTACAAAGAAACCGAGGGCAAGTTGCATTTACGGAAAAAGTGGGCGGGGCGGAATAAGGTCAACAGGGCTGTGCCAAAAATGTAAATGTTCCATAGATCTCGATGGTAAGACGAGTGCATTTTAATGAACGTCACTGAGTCGCTGGTCTTTTGTTTAAAACTCTGAGTCGGGGCCACCGCTTCATGTCTCCTCACGTCTCAAGAGTTTTTATTTAAATCTGCACAGTGTGAATAAAACTCCAGTGTTTCCTCTGCTCCCGCTCGGCCTCCCTCTCTCTTCTCTCCTCTTTTTCTTTCCTCTGGGGCTTCCTATCATTATAATCTAAGTTATGGAAAGTAAACAGCCATTTCCTCACCGTTTATGAGTGAAACTGAAGACCTCGTTTAGCGTGTTTGCGTCGTTAGCGGAAGCACGACTCGTTCCAAACTTTCTCCTCAATTATCGGTCTAATCAGCGCATTATCATTATTATTTTAACTTTTTCTTTTTATCACAGAGCTGTTTGCACTTTTATACAGACACAGGTTCATGTTTCACTCTAAAAACAATATTTATACCACGGTTAGTGACGGTTTTAATGGCTGCCGTGCGTTAATTCTGCATAACGCGCAAGTAGTTCCGGCAACAGTTAAATCACTTTCTGTATCACTGCTCATCATCATTATTAGGGTAAAAACGAGTCGCGGAGGAGGTACAGAAACGCTCAACTAGCTTCATTTAAAACACTGAAATCGCTCGTATTTGAGACATTTTTACAGACGGTGAAGTGGCTTTTCACATTCACAGGTGAGGCGTTTCCGTTCGTCGCCGCGGTAACGGCATTAAACAACGAGGAGCTGCGCGTCGTTAGGCTCGTCGCTGGTTAATGTTCATTCATCCAATCAGGGTTAATGTTCCCGTGTTTTATTATTGTAAATATTTATCTTGCCCCGTGACCCGGAAGTCATCTGCCTCGTGACCCCAGCCTCACACCCACGCCGTGTTTATGCGCCGTAAACGTAGACCCACAAACATCTACACTGCAGTCAGTTCGTGCTGTTTCACCAATAAACGGAGATCGATCGTCCCGGCCCGGGCCCAGTGCACCGTGCGACTCCTCCCGTTGAGGTTACGCCACTTAACTCCGCTGAGATCTTCCTGTTTGACCCACGTTCCACTGTTTTATCTTCATCATCTCCATGGAAACAAGAAGATGGAACGAGCTGCACATATGATATTTATATTAACAGGAACACGCTGGGGCAGAACTCGCAAAAAGACTTTAATGTTCCCATCGTCAGAGGTGGAAGGAAACCAAGTACATGTAGTAAAGTAAGATGAATGTTTACTTAAGTACGTTTTACACTGTGTACTTTTTACTTTTACTTTAGTACATTTGAGAGCAGTATCTGTACTTTCTACTGCAGTACATTTGTGAACAGGACTGAAAAGTAAAAGCACTTTTCATATGATTTGAGGGAGTATTGTTATTTTCCTGACTAAAGTTTTCGAGTTCGAGCTTCGGCTTTGAGCAAAAAAACAAAAATAAATCAACAAAATTCATGAGAAAAATAAATATTCACGTTGTCACTGTGTCATTTTGAAATAAAATCACTGCATTTACGCTTTGACAAATGAACAAAACGCGTGAAATACTTTGACTTTTTACTCTTTTTTAACAGGTACTTAAATGCTTTTACTTAAGTCGATTTTTCCACGTGAGACTTTTACTTTTTACTTCTGTTTCTGTACTTTTAAGTAACAAAACAAAAGTACTTCTTCCATCACAGTCCATAGGAAAGTTTTCGCTTAGCTCTAAAACTGTGCACACCCCTGATTTAGTAACAAACAGTCTGCAGATATGACCTTCTACAGAGATATGAAGCTTTAATCACAAACTAAAACAACAAAAATAAACGCTGGTCTACACGTCGAACGCAGCGCTCCCGTCTATGGGTCGACCTATAAGATTTCCCTGTCCAGGCAGTATGAGTGACACCTCCTTATCCCTGTAATATGAATAAGGTTAAGAGGCTTATGGCTGCGATGAGGCTGATCCAGTTCTCGAGAGGCCGAGGTAAATCTCCTCATTCACCTTCAGCCTCACCTCTAAACTTCCGACGTACAACGCGACCCCGGCGTATTTGAAAACGCGCTCCCCTCCTCAGTTTCCTGGTCATGTTTTTTGAAACCGCCTGCGGGTCTCTTGTCTAAACAGTAACTGAAATGGGAGTATAATTACTTGTATTCCGGGTCGCGGCTTGTCTCGTATTGGAAAAGAGCGGCGCTTCCCTCTCATTGTGCATGTGTAAACACCTACGCCGAGCTAGCAATCAACTCTGATGGAAAACAATTAACTTTCAATTCTATCGGCTCGTTGTTTCAGGAGGCCATGGATTTAAAAAGAAATGAGAAGCTCTGGGGGGAACTGACTCATGAAAAGCAATATTTAGGGTGTTGACATTGATATAGAGGTCGCACTTAATAGACTGGCTGAGTGGTCCCAATACGTGGGGGAATTAAGGATATATAGGCTTCGGCAAAACAAAATTGACTGCCTGTACCCTGGCGTGGGCCCGAGGTGGTAATCTGCTTGTTCTTTGACGTCCCACAGTTGGACCGTCCCCGTCTGTTCCTCCTGAGGCTCGGATCAATAGGGAGACAGCGGGGGACGGACACATTTCAGCGTTTCTGTTCCCACTTTAAACCAGACTTATGGCGCGAGGGAACAACACGCTTTTATCTCGACTACGCTATCGCAGCACAAAGATGGGACCGAGGAAAGACTCAAGGCGAAGCAGGAGAGACGGAGATGAAGCCGGACTCGACAGTGGATGGTGGACTCGTGTACGTGTGGGTAAAGGTGTTTATCTGCGGAGGACAGCGTGGGGCGCGTTCAGACGTTTAAGGTTTGAGGTTTGAGTAGTTAACGGCGCTGTATCTAATTTTAACTGTGAAAAAACGTGAGTTCATTTCAAATTGTTGTGGTTCAAGCTCATTCCTCACTTTCCAAATGCATTCTGAGCGTCTAATAGTTCAGTACGATGAGTTTTAAAGCACTTTTCACACCTTAGAGACGAGTGGAGCCGTCACGTCGAAGGTAACGAGAACTAGCATGCATGCACACTTCCTGTTGTGCATGTTCTTAGACAAATCATCTAGATCAGGGGCGTCTAACTCATTTTCACCGAGGGCCACATCAGCAAAATGGCCGCCATCAAGGGCCAGATACGACTGTAAAGCAGCGTAAATGTAACTAAATGTAAACAAATGTCAAATATCAACTTGTTAAAAAACTGTTTCTGTATTTATTTCTTATCCAAGGTGCAAATATCCCCAGACATTTTTAAACGTGTGCACCTAGTCGGGGCTCAGCTGCTCACAGATCGTCAGAACCGCTTCAAAAACACACTTTTACAGCCTTTTAATTATTGGACAATTTGTAGTTTTCTTGCAGGCTAACGTGTGCGCACTTAGCTCTGTGTTTCGTGTCAAAATATCGATTGTACTTGTACTTTTTCACAACCGACCCTGCCTCATAAACACAAAAAAACATACAGGTTTCGCTCCTTGAAGCACAAACTCGTCTTCACCTTCACCTTTGTCAAAACTGCCGACAATTTTCCTCTTCCTGAACATTTTGGGATCATTATGTGCAATTATTTCTCAGTTATACTTGTTGGGAAAACCTCATTAGTTTATGGTCAATGCATTAAAGCAGCAGAGACTTATTTTGAAATGAGTTTTAATTTACCTTCTCGCGGGACATGAAAAAACATTCCGTGGGTGTGGATTAGAACGGCAGCCATTTTGCTTCTTGTTCACATTTTTGAGGCAGTTTATAGACGTATTCTTCACTGATCGTGCAGCACAACAAACCGCGGTGGTAAGAAAAGAAAAGCTGAGAAAACGAGACGAGCCGAGGGAGTCAGATTGCAGTTTTGACTTTGGCCCCGCGTTCACCTGTCACCCCTCTCTCCTGCGTTTTACCCGCGTGTCCCGGGAGATGGATGGCTCGCCGTCAGTGCGGAGCTGCTGTTTGGGAGTCTCTGTGAGCGCAGAGCAATCAGTCTTGTACTGCAGTGTGGGACGAGAGGTAGGTTTGGGGAGGAGGGAGGGGCCACACACACTCACACACGCACACACACACACAGAGGTCATCTTAGAGGTCACCGCAGCGAGGTGTGATGATACAAGGAGGAGCATAAGCACTGCCGCATTAATTTAGCACCAAAATAACTCTGAAGTCAACCCAGGTCAGGTCTAATAGTGTTGTGTGAGTTTAACGCTTTAACAAGGGGGCGGGGCTGAGGCGGGGGGGCGCTCCCAAGTGAGGCATTAAGGACGGGACGATGGGACGGGATGCAAAGTTCCTTCAAAAATCGTAAATGATCATTGAATGCAAATAAAACTAAGTATATGATGTTTTCGACAAACGATTTAAGTGACAAATCTGTATGGACTAAAAGGTGCGTCGATTGAAAGAGTCGACACATAAATATCTTGGGGTTTGGCTCGACGAAAACGTGTCCTTTTAAAATACATAACAGTTTAAAATCACAATGAAACAGATCTCGTCTCCCGCTGATTTACAGAAAAGGAATATTTCAAGCTGCTTTTCTTTCCGTTCTAGATCACGTCGATATAATAATCACGCAGACTTCAGCTTTTGAAACCTTCAGATTCACTCTTTCTTTCACTCAGTCCTTCGTTTCGTAACAGGTGAATTTAAACCCATCACTGTCACGCTATGAAAAAGCAGGTCGGACATCGCTGTCAGTCACAAGAACAACACTGTGTAAATGTATTTATAAGAGACTACGACGACAGACTGACTCAATATCTCACTTGTTTGTTGAATTTTTAATCCGTCTGTGGTGACGCTGACCTGATGTGGTCGAAGTAGGAGGCGGACTCAGAAAAAAAATCACAATTAATGATGTTTATTGCAGCTCACCGTGGGGAAAAATACATATTTACACAAATTAACGGTGCTCAAGTAAAGCAAAAGCAACCGAAATTACCCTGATTATCCTCGAAAGACTGACGATCCCCTCTCAAACCAGAAGCTCCTCCTCCAGGTAAATTTACTTACTTTACTAATTTACTTCACAGCTGCAGCAGGTACAATTTTAGCAGGATCTCATCACACACTGTGGATTTACGAGAGTCTAAATCCCTTTCACACACAAAGACATTGAAACAAAAACTTAGCAAGAACTTAGCCCACGGCCACACCCAAGGATTTAAAAATGGCCGACACAGGACACACCCCCTTTGTGTCTGGACCGTGTGGAGACTCAGGTGAAAGTAGCAGCGTTTGTTTTAACTGAATGGACTAAACATAACCAAATAAAATATCTTTAAAGTACCAAGTGTGTGTGGTGATTAAATTAAAGGAAGACGAACTGAAAGACTAAACGAAACGAACCTGGAAAAGTTATGTTTAGTGAAAAAATTGTTGGAAATGAACAAATGTGTGAATAAACAAAATGATGGTGATTTTAAAGGGGCAAAGACGCATTTACTTTTACTTAAACATCAGTCTGTCCAGTGACGACAGGTGGAAATTAGTACTTTTGCTCTAACCTGGCACCAAACATCTGTCCTGTTTTGGGGTTTTTTTAGGTCGATGTATTTTTGTGCACTGTCCCTGTTCAAATAAAATCAGACCATACCATATTTTACCTCGTCACAACGTCTAAAAACTGACCGCACTAGAACTGAAATCGAGAAAAAGCTTTTGATTATTTTGAAGAACATGTAAAACTGGATAAACTGGTGGAGATAAACATTTATAATCAATTTGCTTCTGTTTTTAATGTTTTAAATCGACATCTGCGTGTGTTTGTTTTGTTTTTGTTCGTATCGTTCCTCTGGTACTTTCACCGGGCTCGTCGTGTTGAAATAAAGACACGTGAAAATGAAAATGGCGTCCTGTTGTGGATCTCGTGGAGCTGCGTCGCGCTGTGAGCTGAAACATAACGAGCGCTTCTACTGCAGAGATGTTTATTTAGAGGGCACCAGGAAGTATCTAATGAATGCCATCCCAGCGGCCTGTTGAGACCTGACCTTCTGTTCAAAGCCCGGCGCTGCCTCCTCTGCCTCGCACCGACTGCGCCGCCGTCAGCGCTCTGTGAATTATTGATAAGCGCGAGAGGAGACGGCATCACGTCGGGACAGCTCCGTTGTAAGTGTGTGTGCGCGTGGCTCGGAAACAAAATGAGCTCATCGGAAGTGGGACCGATCTATAAACGCGGGGTGACAGGAGGCTGACCCGAGGGCGGCCGGAGTCGGGCCTGCGGGGAGAGGGAGCGGTGACCGGCGTCCATGAGGGACTGGGGTCAAAGGTCATGGGAAATAATATCAAGTATGAGTTAAGAGTAGCAGGTGTACACGTCTTTTACCAACTAGGACCAAACACAAAATGTAAATACAGTGGCTAAAAGTGCTCATCCTCCTGGAACTTTTTCAGATTTTGTCAAGGCACAACCACAAATTGAAATGTTTTTGTTTTTTGTTTTTTTGCATTTTATGTGAATAAGTGACACAAAATGGTACATAAGTGTAAAGTAGAAAGAAAATTATACATCATTCCCAGACAATAAAATTAAAAAAACTAAACTGAAAAGTGCAGCGTGCAAAAGTATTCAGCCGCTTTAAGTCTTTTGGGACATGTCTCCACCAGTATTTTTACACCTACAGACTAAAATCTTTGCCCGTTCTTCCTGCAAAACAGTTCAAGCTCAGTCAGATTTGATGGAGATCCTTTGTGAACTGCAGTTTTCAGATCTTTCCACAGATTCTCAGTTGGATTTAGATCAGGATCATTCCATCGTCGCTTTGGTTTCATGTTTAGGATCGTTGTCCTGCTGGAAGATGAACCTCGGCCCCAGTCTCAGGTCTTTTGCAGACTCCAACAGATTTTCTTCAACTTAGCTACTGTCATCCAGATCAAGCTAGCAGTAATAAAAAATAAAAACAGTGAAAATATATACTGAATCATACAAATGAAACATGTGGAACTGTAAAACGCTCAGATGGAATTAAAAATAGGCTGATCCCACTAACTCTCTTCTCTTTTTACAGCATTTTTCTAACACAAATGACCAAAGAAAACTGGAGGGAACGTCGCCTGGCAAATCCAGATTGATATCAGTCTGGTCCCCACCCGAGGGCAACGCCGGGAAGGGGGACTGAGGGGCCCAATGCTGCCTGCCCCAAGGACTTTTGCCCCACTTTCACAGCACATGCCGTCTCAACCAAACATGTTCAAATGGCGACTTCAGAGTCTTCAAAATGAGACAACAGAACTCCACACTGGTGTTTGTAAGTCGCTACAGCGGATACGTACATTTAATCTGGTTTAAAACAGCGACACAAACACGGCAGAGGGAGAGCGCTCACGTCAGAGGTGTCAAACGCAACTTCACCGAGGGCCACATCAGCAAAATGGTTCGTCTCAAATTTGCAAAGATATAAAAACTATGTCTGTGTCACTGCGTAACTCCTGATAAAGTGACATTTTAAGACAGTCATACATTTAAATTGACCTTGTCTTACGTCTATATAAAACTCTAATTTAACACATTATCGTCCAATCAGCTTCTTTGTTTCTGTGACACGTGTGAAACGAAGGAGCTCATTGGTCGGCTGTGATTTACAAATAAAACCACATTTCTCTCACCTCAGATTAACAGAGTTTAGGCTTCGCTCATTAATTCTGCAGAAATCCAACATGTTTTTCATCCCCGTGTTATATTATTTTTCCTTTTATCATTTCCAGTACAAACGGACCATGCACGTCCCTGATTGGCTAATCCATCTGTCAATCACAGCCATTTAAAAACAGGTAGATTCAGGTGTCCAGACTCGTGTGTTCGTAAAGTGTTGAAGACGTGTGTGTTCTGGCTCCCGGGTTTGAGGGGACGTCACTGTGCTGCACTAAAGTGAGACGGAGCCACATTCTGCCCGTGAACGTGACCTCCCAGATGAGCCGTCACGCCGCACACACTCGTTCTTGTTTTGTGTTCACCCTGGGCCCGTCTCGTCCCACACGGCAGCTGCAGAACCTCCCCTCGCCGCTCGGCTTTGGCGTGTGTTCTGTAATTGCGTTAAACTTGTGCTTCCTGTGGTTTTGGTTTAGACGTGACAAGCGCAAAAGATTCGATAAATGCGTTTGGAAATGGCCGGGTCTTTAGAGACGTGATGGGGCCTTTTATTTAAATGCAAAAAGCAGAAGTGATAATGAAATGCTGATTGCTTCCAGTTGACATTTTGGAGTGAAAGGAAAGATATTTACGGATGCGGGACAAATATGTTGGTCTGGTGGTTTGGGCCTATCTCCAAAGGACGTTATTATGGAAGGAGATTTGTCCACTGCAGCTTTTAATTTATCTGGACACAGGACAAGGACAAGAAATGCACTGATTATGATATTTGTGAGTGGTTAGGGTCAAGGGGGTAGAGGGTGGGGTTAAAGAGATAAGGTTAGGGGTTAGGGATTAGGGTTAGGGTTAGACTCGAGTTATGGACGAGGGTTAGGGTTTAGGGTAGAGTTAGGACAGGGATAGAGTTAGGGAGTTAAGGTTACAGGTTAGGGTTAAGGAGTTAACTTTAGGGGTTAGGGTGAGGGAAACGGGTTAGAGTTAGGGGTTATGGTCGAAAGTTAGGGTTTAGGGTTAGGACAAGGTTAGGGGGTTAGGGAATAGGGTTAGGATAGGAGGTAGGGTTAGGGTTAGAGTGCATTAGGGGTTATGGGTTAGGGTTTAGGGCCTAGGGTACGGTTAGGACAGGATTAGGGGGTTAGAGTTAAGGTTAAGGGGTTAGGGTGAGGGAATAGGGTTAGAGTTAGGGGTTATGGTCGAGGGTTAGGGTTTAGGATAGGGTTAGGACAGAGTTAGGAGTTAAGGAATAGGGTTAAGGTTAGAGTGAGTTAGGGGTTATGGGTTAGGACAGGGTTAGGGGGTTAGAGTTAGGGATTAGGGTTAAAGAGTTAAGGCTAGGGGGTTACAGTTAGCTAGTTAGGGTTAGGGTTAGGGAGTAGGGTTAGGGCAGCGTTAGGGGATTAGAGTTAGGGGTTAGGATTAGAAAGTTAAGGTTAGGGGGTTAGGGTAAGGTTATGGTTATGGGGTTATGGGATTATGAGGTTAGGTTTAGGGCATCATGGGGTTACAGTTTTGGTGGCTAAGCGTTAGGCGGGGGTTACGGTTTATGGGTCTACCTTTCGCCGGCGTTCACTGATCCGCCCGCACTGTTCACGCGTTTCCTCAGAAATCAGGACAAACAGAATGAACAGAGGCAGCAGTAAATGTGCATCTCTCTGCGGATCCTGGAACAAAGGATTTCAGACTCAAAGTGCAGAGTAGAAACTTTCCTCCGCTTACACCAACCACGAAGCCTCCAGGGAAATGTGTGTTTGAATCTGCGCTCGCTGGAGACAAAACTGCAGCGTGTAACAATAACTCAGATTATGAGGGATATGTCATTTAACTGTTTAGAATTTTATAAACTTTATGTATTTGATTTACTGTAGAAATGGGCCAGGAGTTTGACAGATTCTGCAGTTGAGTTAAAATCAGCTTAAACCTCCTTAAAAAACAACAATGTTATCTGTATAATTGTTCGTTGTTGACTTTTACGTGAAGCTCTTTGCTCAGCTGAAGTTGTTTTAAACGTGTCATAGAAACAAACTTGAGCTGAAGTGAATGGAGGGCCGTGGTCGGTGGAACATTCTGCAGCAGAGCCCTGTGTTTGGAGCAGGACGACACTGTTTATTTTGAAAATGAGGTGAATCAGTGGTTTAGATGCAGAGACACAAATGCACAAAGTTTGAACAGCTCCTTGTTTCTCACATGAGACTGAGACAGATTGGATTATCTCACCTTCTCTTTGAAGCTGGAGACGCCTAAAAGTCACAACAATGAAACACAAGAAACTCACAAAACACAAGAAACTCACGAAACTCAGCTCAAAAGGTTTAAAAGTGGAGCTTTGGGGGAAAGAAATGGTTGATTGTTGATTGTTGGACAGAAAATTGCGCATGTTTTTAGAATTAATAACTAAAACATCAATAAACAAAACAACATTTGACTTGATTTGAATAGAATTAACAAAATGGTCTGGAGCGTTTCTAAATTGATGTTCCACTCAGGTCAGCCTCCATCATTAGTCCAAAGAAGGAACAGTGCAGTCCCATGATGCATTTAGGGACCAGACCACAAATGAAAATATTACCCAATGAACGATAAACTCATTTTATTTTCTGCTGCACATTTCCATCTCAGTTTGGAGCAGAACGGTTCAGATCTGCTCCTCAGAGACGGAGGCAGCGCGAGATCAAAGTGTGAAGAGCATAAGTGATGCAGAACGAGATGTTCTGTCAGTCTGTTTAAAACACGAACATCATCTGCTTTAAACAGAACCAACGTCATCTGCTTTAAACACGACGAACATCTGCTTAAAACACGACCAACATCTGCTTTAAACACAACGACCAACATCTGCTTTAAACATGACCAACATCTGCTTAAAACATGACCAACATCTGCTTTAAACACGACCAACATCTGCTTTAAACACGACCAACATCTGCTTAAAACACGACCAACATCTGCTTTAAACACGACCAACATCTGCTTTAAACACGACCAACGTCATCTGCTTTAAACACGACCAACGTCATCTGCTTTAAACACGACCAACATCTGCTTTAAACACGACCAACGTCATCTGCTTTAAACACGACCAACGTCATCTGCTTTAAACACGACCAACATCTGCTTTAAACACGACCAACGTCATCTGCTTTAAACACGACCAACGTCATCTGCTTTAAACACAACCAACATCTGCTTTAAACACGACCAACGTCATCTGCTTTAAACACGACCAACGTCATCTGCTTTAAACACGACCAACATCTGCTTTAAACACGACCAACGTCATCTGCTTAAAACACGACCAACATCTGCTTTAAACACGACCAACATCTGCTTAAAACACGACCAACATCTGCTTTAAACACGACCAACATCTGCTTTAAACACGACCAACGTCTGCTTTAAACACGACCAACGTCTGCTTTAAACACAACCAACATCTGCTTTAAACACGACCAACATCTGCTTTAAACACGACCAACGTCATCTGCTTTAAACACGACCAACGTCATCTGCTTTAAACACGACCAACATCTGCTTAAAACACGACCAACATCTGCTTTAAACACGACCAACATCTGCTTAAAACACGACCAACATCTGCTTTAAACACGACCAACATCTGCTTTAAACACGACCAACGTCTGCTTTAAACACGACCAACGTCTGCTTTAAACACAACCAACATCTGCTTTAAACACGACCAACATCTGCTTTAAACACGACCAACGTCTGCTTTAAACACAACCAACATCTGCTTTAAACACGACCAACGTCTGCTTAAAACACGACCAACATCTGCTTTAAACGCGACCAACGTCATCTGCTTTAAACACGACCAACATCTGCTTTAAACACGACGACCAACATCTGCTTTAAACACGACCGACATCTGCTTTAAACACGACCAACATCTGCTTTAAACACGACCGACATCCGCTTTAAACCGTCTTGAACACACCAGGCAAATGTCGTCCTTATAATTCGTAAAATGTCACATGGTTTATTCTGGTCAGTCCCTTTCGATCTGGATTTAAAAATGGCTACGCCCAAACGTTTATCTTCTTCATTTTTCTCATAAACTTTCCAAAAAAAAAAAAAAAAGTAAAGTTTGAAAGTTTAGGATTAATCTCTTTGGACCTAATGACCACAAGAGCTGTACTTTAATTTAAAATCTGTTTGTGAAAGTCTATAAACCGCCAAGTTATTAAAACATTTCACCAAATCTTGTGTTTTAAATGTGTTTTTTGAACTTTAAACAGCCGTGTTATGGATATTACTTCGCACGTACTGGTCACTGGTGCCTTTGAATTCTTAATATTTGAATTTTTGGGAGAAATTATAGGAAAAATGTGCGGAAAAACAGATCAGTACATTATGAATCCAAACCACCGGACCTCAGATCCACAGGACAAAGGGATAAAGCATCGTTTATAGACACAAAAAAAACCTAAAACGTAAAAATCCTGCTGTAATAATAAACATCTTCCGACATGTAGTGATGAGGATTGGTTAGAATTTATAACAAGAGACTTTTAAAAGGAAGAAAGAAAAACATTTAAATTATTTACCAGGACCAGATTGGGTTTGTGTCAGTCCCAAACATCGATAAATTGAACATCTTTCACACGACAGAGCACTTTGGGCGATTTGAAATGACACCAAACCAGACGGATGTTTCTGCTTCACAAACAAAGTCTCAGCACAGGCCTGTAGTTTTCCAGTTTTGTGATTTCTGTGTTTAGATTGAGTTTTGTTTATTCATTTTCTCGCAGATCTACCCTGATTCTAACGCCGTAGAGCTGTTCTCCGGGTTTTGCAAAGACCTCGTCCTTTGTGTCGGACGCTCCAAACGGCCCATAACCTTTTAGTCTCGCCTTAAACTGACAATAGCGTGAAAAGGCTGTGGTCCGCGGCTGACGTGCGGCTGACAGTGATGTACAGAGCAGCAAAAACAAAACCGAGGAGAAACTCTGACGAGGAAACGCAAAGGTCTTGGGAATCGCTTGTTTCGGTCGGACGTGCCGGTCTGCTGCCCTCGTGTCGTCGCTGAATCTGACAGCTCCCGAGCTTCACGTCAGAGTTATGGCTCGTAATTGGCCGAGAGTGAAAGAGCCGTTTGCCCCGTCCAGGGTGAAAAGAGCCGTTTGCCCCATTCAGAGTGAAAAGAGCCGTTTGCCTCGTCGAATGTGAAAAGAGCCGTTTGCCCCGTCCATGGTGAAAAGAGCCATTTGCCCCGTTCAGAGTGAAAAGAGCCATTTGCCTCGTCCATTTTGAAAAGAGCCATTTGCCCCGTTCAGAGTGAAAAGAGCCATTTGCCCCGTCCATGGTGAAAAGAGCCGTTTTCCCCGTCCATGGTGAAAAGAGCCGTTTGCCCCGTTCAGGGTGAAAAGAGCCGTTTGCCCCGTCCAGGGTGAAAAGAGCCGTTTGCCCCGTTCAGGGTGAAAAGAGCCGTTTGCCCCATCCATGGAGAAAAGAGCCGTTTGCCCCGTCCATGGTGAAAAGAGCCGTTTGCCCCGTCCATGGTGAAAAGAGCTGTTTGCCCCGTCCAGGGTAAAAAGAGCCGTTTGCCCTGTCCAGAGTGAAAGAGCCGTTTGCCCCGTCCATGGTGAAAAGAGCCGTTTGCCCCGTCCATGGTGAAAAGAGCCGTTTGCCCCGTCCAGGGTGAAAAGAGCCGTTTGCCCCGTCCAGGGTGAAAAGAGCCGTTTGCCCCGTCCAGGGTGAAAGAGCCGTTTGCCCCGTCCACGGTGAAAGAGCCGTTTGCCCCGTCCAGGTGGTGTTCCAACTGATTCCCAGAGCTCATTTTTTACTTTCTCATATTTCACCACATCTTGTCTATTGATGGGACTTTCGGCTCTTTTATGGAATCCGAATCTTTTGGATACTTCAGTCAAAGAGCCGTTTAATAGACTGGCTCTTTTAATGTTCATTTATGTGACAGAACTCATTTGATCTAAAAACTGGTCCCACAGAGGCCTGGGCTCAGATGTGTCTGAAATGGATCAAACTGTGAGTTTGAGATTTAACCTTTAAAATCAAACTCTGCTCCACAAAAAGAATATTAAAATAATTGAACTGTTATTGAGATTTTAAATGTTTTTTCTGTGTTAAAAGCTGAGTCCTGGTTTAGCCCTGGTTTAGTCCTGGTTTAGTCCAGATTTAGTCCTGGTTTAGTCCTGGTTTAGTCCTGGTTTAGTCCTGGTTTAGTCCTGATTTAGTCCTGGTTTAGCCCTGGTTTAGTCCTGGTTTAGTCCTGGTTTAGTCCTGGTTTAGTCCAGATTTAGCCCTGGTTTTGTCCTGGTTTAGTCCTGGTTTGGTCCTGGTTTAGTCCTGGTTTAGTCCAGATTTAGCCCTGGTTTAGTCCTGGTTTAGTCCTGGTTTAGTCCTGGTTTAGTCCTGGTTTAGTCCTGCTTTAGTCCTGGTTTAGTCCTGGTTTAGTCCAGATTTAGCCCTGGTTTAGTCCTGGTTTAGTCCTGGTTTAGTCCTGGTTTAGTCCTGGTTTAGTCCTGGTTTAGTCCTGGTTTAGTCCAGATTTAGTCCTGGTTTAGTCCAGATTTAGTCCTGGTTTAGTCCTGGTTTAGTCCTGGTTTAGTCCTGGTTTGGTCCTGGTTTAGTCCTGGTTTAGTCCTGGTTTAGTCCTGGTTTAGTCCAGATTTAGTCCTGGTTTAGTCCTGGTTTAGTCCTGGTTTAGTCCTGATTTAGTCCTGATTTAGCCCTGGTTTAGTCCTGGTTTAGTCCTGGTTTAGTCCTGGTTTAGTCCAGATTTAGCCCTGGTTTTGTCCTGGTTTAGTCCTGGTTTGGTCCTGGTTTAGTCCTGGTTTAGTCCAGATTTAGCCCTGGTTTAGTCCTGGTTTAGTCCTGGTTTAGTCCTGGTTTAGTCCTGGTTTAGTCCTGGTTTAGTCCTGCTTTAGTCCTGGTTTAGTCCTGGTTTAGTCCTGGTTTAGTCCTGGTTTAGTCCAGATTTAGTCCTGGTTTAGTCCTGGTTTAGTCCTGGTTTAGTCCAGATTTAGTCCTGGTTTAGTCCTGGTTTAGTCCTGGTTTATTCCTGGTTTATTCCTGGTTTATTCCTGGTTTATTCCTGGTTTAGTCCAGATTTAGTCCTGGTTTAGCCCTGGTTTAGTCCTGGTTCAGTCCTGGTTCAGTCCTGGTTTAGTCCTGGTTTAGTCCTGGTTTAGTCCTGGTTTAGTCCTGATTTAGTCCTGGTTTAGTCCTGATTTAGTCCTGGTTTATTCCTGGTTTAGCCCTGGTTTAGCCCTGGTTTAGTCCTGGTTTAGTCCTGGTTCAGTCCTGGTTCAGTCCTGGTTTAGTCCTGGTTTAGTCCTGGTTTAGTCCTGGTTTAGTCCTGGTTTAGTCCTGATTTAGTCCTGGTTTATTCCTGGTTTATTCCTGGTTTATTCCTGGTTTAGCCCTGGTTTAGCCCTGGTTTAGTCCTGGTTTAGTCCTGGTTTAGTCCTGGTTTAGTCCTGGTTTAGTCCTGCTTTAGTCCTGGTTTAGTCCTGGTTTAGTCCTGGTTTAGTCCTGGTTTAGTCCAGATTTAGTCCTGGTTTAGTCCTGGTTTAGTCCTGGTTTAGTCCAGATTTAGTCCTGGTTTAGTCCTGGTTTAGTCCTGGTTTATTCCTGGTTTATTCCTGGTTTATTCCTGGTTTATTCCTGGTTTAGTCCAGATTTAGTCCTGGTTTAGCCCTGGTTTAGTCCTGGTTCAGTCCTGGTTCAGTCCTGGTTTAGTCCTGGTTTAGTCCTGGTTTAGTCCTGGTTTAGTCCTGGTTTAGTCCTGATTTAGTCCTGGTTTATTCCTGGTTTATTCCTGGTTTATTCCTGGTTTAGCCCTGGTTTAGCCCTGGTTTAGTCCTGGTTTATTCCTGGTTTAGCCCTGGTTTAGCCCTGGTTTAGTCCTGGTTTAGTCCTGGTTTAGTCCTGGTTTAGTCCTGGTTTAGTCCTGGTTTAGTCCTGGTTTAGTCCTGATTTAGTCCTGGTTTATTCCTGGTTTATTCCTGGTTTATTCCTGGTTTAGCCCTGGTTTAGCCCTGGTTTAGTCCTGGTTTATTCCTGGTTTAGCCCTGGTTTAGCCCTGGTTTAGTCCTGGTTTAGTCCTGGTTTAGTCCTGGTTTAGTCCTGGTTTAGTCCTCTGAGTCTCTCTGGCCTTTAAATGGCTTGAAGTCTCAGCAGAGGAGCTGGAGGAAGTGTCTGGGGTGATGGAAGTGCACAAAGCTGTCATTCGTGTCGTCTGCTCTGCTTCTGATTCTTGACTTGATTCATCGTTATAAAAATGCAAATATTCGACAGATAAAGATTCGATTCTTTAAAAAATAAAATCCAGTACGAACCGTGTACGTTAAGGAATCGTTCAGAAGAGCCGGCTCATTCATGAACTTCACACTAATGTTGTCCCGACTCATCACTCAAGCTCAGAGGTGATGTGATAAAGTGACAGACACACACACACACACACACACACACACACACACACACACACACACACACACACACACCCCACGGGACACACAGGAGAGTGACAGGACGTGAAGAGCCTCGGTCCACAGAGACTCGGGCGACAGCGGACGCACAACAATCAGTATCTATCGTGTTCTCGGCTGCACCACAGAACGTGAGAAGGATACGGATTTTTATTTTATTTTTTTTTAATATTTCATACCTCCAGGTCTTCTACTTTTTTTTTTCTCCAACAACTGGCACAGGTTAAAATAAACGACTAAAACTGACGTAAAACTAGAAAAACAAGCAGATAAATAAACTCAATGAAGGAGTCGGCTAAACCAGGACTAAACCAGGACTAAACCAGGACTAAACCAGGTCTAAACCAGGACTAAACCAGGACTAAACCAGGTCTAAACCAGGACTAAACCAGGACTAAACCAGGACTAAACCAGGACTAAACCAGGACTAAACCAGGTCTAAACCAGGACTAAACCAGGACTAAACCAGGACTAAACCAGGACTAAACCAGGGCTAAACCAGGACTAAACCAGGACTAAACCAGGACTAAACCAGGACTAAACCAGGTCTAAACCAGGACTAAACCAGGACTAAACCAGGACTAAACCAGGACTAAACCAGGACTAAATCAGGACTAAACCGGGTCTAAACCGGGACTAAACCGGGACTAAACCGGGACTAAATCAGGACTAAACCGGGACTAAACCAGGACTAAACCAGGACTAAACCAGGACTAAACCAGGACTAAACAGGGACTAAACCGGGACTGAACCGGGACTGAACCGGGACTGAACCGGGACTAAACCGGGACTAAACCGGGACTAAACCGGGACTAAACCAGGACTAAACCAGGACTAAACAGGGACTAAACCGGGACTAAACCGGGACTGAACCGGGACTGAACCGGGACTAAACCGGGACTAAACCGGGACTAAACCAGGACTAAACCAGGACTAAATCACGACTAAACCAGGACTAAACCAGAACTAAACCAGGAGTAAATCGGGACTAAACCGGGACTAAACCGGGACTAAACCGGGACTAAACCGGGACTAAACCAGGACTAAACCAGGACTAAATCAGGACTAAACCAGGACTAAACCAGGACTAAACCAGGACTAAATCAGGACTAAACCAGGACTAAACCAGGACTAAATCACGACTAAACCAGGACTAAACCAGAACTAAACCGGGAGTAAATCGGGACTAAACCGGGACTAAACCAGGACTAAACCAGGACTAAACCAGGACTAAACAAGGACTAAACCGGGACTAAACCGGGACTGAACCGGGACTGAACCGGGACTAAACCGGGACTAAACCGGGACTAAACCAGGACTAAACCAGGACTAAATCACGACTAAACCAGGACTAAACCAGAACTAAACCAGGAGTAAATCGGGACTAAACCGGGACTAAACCGGGACTAAACCAGGACTAAACCAGGTCTAAACCAGGACTAAACCAGGACTAAACCAGGTCTAAACCAGGACTAAACCAGGACTAAACCAGGACTAAACCAGGACTAAACCAGGACTAAACCAGGTCTAAACCAGGACTAAACCAGGACTAAACCAGGACTAAACCAGGACTAAACCAGGGCTAAACCAGGACTAAACCAGGACTAAACCAGGACTAAACCAGGACTAAACCAGGTCTAAACCAGGACTAAACCAGGACTAAACCAGGACTAAACCAGGACTAAACCAGGACTAAATCAGGACTAAACCGGGTCTAAACCGGGACTAAACCGGGACTAAACCGGGACTAAATCAGGACTAAACCGGGACTAAACCAGGACTAAACCAGGACTAAACCAGGACTAAACCAGGACTAAACAGGGACTAAACCGGGACTGAACCGGGACTGAACCGGGACTGAACCGGGACTAAACCGGGACTAAACCGGGACTAAACCGGGACTAAACCAGGACTAAACCAGGACTAAACAAGGACTAAACCGGGACTAAACCGGGACTGAACCGGGACTGAACCGGGACTAAACCGGGACTAAACCGGGACTAAACCAGGACTAAACCAGGACTAAATCACGACTAAACCAGGACTAAACCAGAACTAAACCAGGAGTAAATCGGGACTAAACCGGGACTAAACCGGGACTAAACCGGGACTAAACCAGGACTAAACCAGGACTAAATCAGGACTAAACCAGGACTAAACCAGGACTAAACCAGGACTAAATCAGGACTAAACCAGGACTAAACCAGGACTAAATCACGACTAAACCAGGACTAAACCAGAACTAAACCGGGAGTAAATCGGGACTAAACCGGGACTAAACCAGGACTAAACCAGGACTAAACCAGGACTAAACAAGGACTAAACCGGGACTAAACCGGGACTGAACCGGGACTGAACCGGGACTAAACCGGGACTAAACCGGGACTAAACCAGGACTAAACCAGGACTAAACCAGGAGTAAATCGGGACTAAACCAGGACTAAACCAGAACTAAACCAGGAGTAAATCGGGACTAAACCGGGACTAAACCGGGACTAAACCAGGACTAAACCAGGACTAAACCAGGACTAAACCAGGACTAAACGCAGGTGTTAAAATGGACCAGAGCTCATCTTTTCTGCAGAAGGTTGTCGGTTCAATCCTGTTTATGTGGGATTTTTGGGTAAAACAGTACCAGGTGAAAAATCATCTTCACTATTTAAATTCCAGGGACCGTTCGGAAAACTCGACCCTCCGACGCTTTTCCACTGAAACAACCGCACACATCTCGGAGTTATTCACACTCTCCGCTCGCGTCGCTCACCGGCTCCATTCCGTAACCTTGATATCTTTGTTTGTTTGTTTGCAAAAGTAATTTTCTCTTTCGTGCGGGGGACTGTATGATTTGAATGCACAAGCGCGGACTCGTGTCAAGGCGCCGCCGCAGGTCGTACGTTACCTCAAGGCCATTTCAGATCGAAAGAAAAGAGCCTCCCTCGTGCTTTGACTCAAATTGTCGTATAGGAACCGACGCCATCCGCCAAAACATCATCAAACACAACGGTGAAGAGGGAGAAGCGAGATGGAGATGGAGGAGAAGAGGAGGAGAGGAGGAGGAGATCAAGGTCCCATCGGATGAGTCACACGCGGAAATATAGGCTCCTGTTTACCCCCGAGTTTGGATGTTTCGATCAAAATGGTGATGAAAAGATTTTACCCCCCGCCGCCTTCAAAGACTTTGGCGCCGCTGTGACCACGAGCCGCCGCGGAATTTCCACAAACAACGTTTAGTTTGGAACAAGTAAAAATATCCTACAAGTCGGGGATGAGCTGGGGCGATGTACAAGGAGACGGAAGTAAAAGTGCAGGAAGAAATACTCGAGGAAAAGTGTCACGTGGAGACAGCGATGAAGTAAAAGTATTAAAGTATCTGTTTAAAAATGTACTTAAAGAGTAAAAGTAAAAGTGTTTGGAGCAGATTTTGAGTCTTATAAGGCTTCAGAAAGAATTAAATCCATCTTTTTTTTTATTCGATGTGTTTTTATTTGTATATTTTTGTTTGAATGTGTAAAAATAAACCCTCAGCTTTTTCAGCAGCTCTCACACAATAATAACAAATACTTTTACTTTTCAGTGTAGTACAAAAATGTACTGGAGGAGAAAGTACAGATATGTAAATTTATACTTTGGTAGTTTGGTACTTTACTACTTCTATTTCGCTCTATTCCACTGACTGTAGTTTGTACTTTTTATGCAGTAGCAGTACTTTTATGACTCCCAGTTCACTTTACTCTTTCTCTTCTGTCGGTCAGTGAAGTGACCGGTGTGACATTAAAACTCACGCCTCATCTGACGCCTCTGACCATAAAGTACTTCAGTGATACTTCAGTGATACTTCAGTGATACTGCAGTGACTCAGAGCTTCTGGACGACGCTAAAGACAAGACACTTTGAACCGTCCAGTCCTATGCACGCTGAGGCCACTGGTCAGTCTCTGTACTTCTAGTTACTGGTCATCCTCTGTACTTCTAGTTACTGGTCAGCCTCTGTACTTCTAGTTACTGGTCATCCTCTGTACTTCTAGGCCACTGGTCAGCCTCTGTCACTTCTAGTTACTGGTCACCCTCTATCACTCTTAGGCTACTGGTCATCCTCTGTACTTCTAGGCTACTGGTCAGCCTCTGTACTTCTAGTTACTGGTCAGCCTCTGTCACTTCTAGTTACTGGTCAGCCTCTGTCACTTCTAGTTACTGGTCAGCCTCTGTACTTATAGGCTACTGGTCAGCCTCTGTACTCTTAGGCTACTGGTCAGCCTCTGTACTTCTAGTTACTGGTCAGCCTCTGTACTCTTAGGCTACTGGTCAGCCTCTGTACTTCTAGTTACTGGTCAGCCTTTGTCACTTCTAGTTACCGGTCAGCCTCTGTACTCTTAGGCTACTGGTCAGCCTCTGTACTTCTAGTTACCGGTCATCCTCTGTACTTCTAGTTACTGGTCAGCCTCTGTACTTCTAGTTACCGGTCATCCTCTGTACTTCTAGTTACTGGTCAGCCTCTGTACTTCTAGTTACCGGTCATCCTCTGTCACGCCCAACACCGCAGAAAAGACAGATATTATTTGACTTTTTAAAATCTTCTGAAGGCCACTTGAATCGTGAAAAATTGAAATCTCAGCTCCAGAGATGTGGTCGTTATTCTCTGCTCCGCACGTCGACCCACTGAACAGAATAATTATGTTCATCATTTGCATAAAATAGCCTTCGATTTTCTCTGAGCAAAACCAGTAGTTTTTTTAATCATTTATTTTTGCTGGAACCTTCACGTCTCAGGACTCACTGGTTTCATTTATTTTTATTTACACAGAGCCTCATGAGACTCACTCAGACTCTGCTTTTCATTACAAAAGTTGGAATCGTAAGATGAAACCTGGTTTATTCCAAGTAGATATTTTGAATTTCTCCAGCTCTTGGTGCGACTGATGCAGGTTTTGAGGAAAAGAGGCAGGGTCTACGTTAATATGAATTATTTCCTGAGTCTTAAGTGTAATAAAAATTAAATATACGCTGTTATTAAGTTTCTTTTCCAGACCATTTGCAGCCGAACTCAGTTAAATCCATTCTCCTGCAAATGGACGCTATAAGATCCACGCTCCTCTTCTTTGACCTTTCCACTCGCTCTGTCAGTGCACTGTCGACAAAACCCTCTCCCCACCGATAATTTACTAAAGTTTTACAAGTCAGAGACACATTCACAACTGTCTCGGCTGTAAAACATTTGGAGATTGCTGTAATAAAAATGTGATCCAAATGCTGCAGTGCCACTGATGTTTTAACGAGTGTTTGGAGGAGAGAAAACATCTGTCATTTATCAAAGACAACGCCCACAAAGGTCAGGGGGATTTTGAGGGAGCGGAGGGGGCTGGGGTGGCTCAGGGTGGATGGGGTGGCCAAAGAAGCTGGGATGGCTTCTGGAGTGGCTGAGGTGACAGGGGGTGTGGCTTCTGGGGGTGGCTGGACTGACTGAGGTGTCTGGGGGTGACTGAGGTGGCCTCTGGGGGTGGCTGGAGTAGCTGAGGTGTCTGGGGGTGATTGAGGTGGGTTCTGGGGGTGTCTGGGGGTGACTGAGGTGGCCTCTGGGGGTGGCTGGAGTAGCTGAGGTGTCTGGGGGTGACTGAGGTGGCTTCTGGGGGTGACTGAGGTGGCTTCTGGGGGTGACTGAGGTGGCCTCTGGGGGTGGCTGGAGTAGCTGAGGTGTCTGGGGGTGACTGAGGTGGCTTCTGGGGGTGGCTGGGGTGACTGAGGTGGCCTCTGGGGGTGGCTGGAGTAGCTGAGGTGTCTGGGGTTGACTGAGGTGGCTTCTGGGGGTGTCTGGGGGTGACTGAGGTGTCTGGGGTGACTGAGGTGGCTTCTGGGGGTGTCTGGGGGTGACTGAGGTGGCCTCTGGGGGTGGCTGGAGTGGCTGAGGTGTCTGGGGGTGACAGAGGTGGCTTCTGGGGGTGGTTAGGGTGGCTTCTGGGGGTGGCTGAGGTGGCTTCTGGGGGTGGCTGAGGTGGCTGAAGTGGCTTCTGGGGGTGGCTGGGGTTACTGAGGTGTCTGGGGGTGACTGAGGTTGCTTCTGGGGGTGACTGAGGTTGCTTCTGGGGGTGGCTGAGGTTGCTTCTGGGGGTGGCTGAGGTGGCTTCTGGGGGTGGCTGGGGTGTCTAGGGGCTGGAGTATCCACGTCCCCGTGAATGACTGCGCTCCTGGGTCCGTCCGGGTGAAGAATGGCCCCAAACAGCAGATGGATAAACACATTAACTCCAAACGCACAGAGAAAGCGAAGGGAGCGCGTGACGGGAGCGCGTGTATGTTCAGATCTCTGAGGCCATCTAGTGGTGACAGGAGGGAACTGAAACTAACAGCGCACTCTGGGGAGCAGTGCTGCGGTTTCCTGAACTCAAAATACAAGCAGAGACGCGCCTATTCTGACTCAGTTTCCGTGTCATCAAAATGTCTATTGTGATTCTTTGAAATCTCACAGCCTGAATCTGTACATTTACTTTTGGTGAAGAACTTTGGGCGGATGAAGTTGTTTTTCAAAGTGATAGGCCTGTATACAAATCAACTAATAACCAAGCAGTGTGGCCTTTTTCTGTCATATAACACATTTTTGTAAACTTAATATCCCAAACTTTTAATTAACTTTAAGATTATTTTGTCATAAACACTTTAGCTGCCATCAGATGTACATATTTACTACTCGAAGATGGAAAATCAGAAGTCCACACTCAGAAAGAAACAGCTGGTTTGAACCACCATTTTATTTGGCATAATTTAAAATCATCTCACTGTTAGTTCATTTATACAAATATGTTTTGTTATATATAAAACAATTACAGATTCTACAAATCAAGTTCCCAGTGTAAAGGCGTAGTACCACGCACACGTAGCATACAACTCAGGGACACAGGCGTCTGCTCAGGACAGACGAGCTTACCACAGTTTGTACTCAACATTCAACTCTCTAATAATGGATCTTCGAATAATGTCACACATCTGCATTGCTCAAATTGTTTAAACCTTTGTGTTGCTCTTCAGTTTCTCAGGCCACACTCTTAACTTCTGCACACACCAGCTCAAGTTATAAACATAATATCTAACGTAAGGGCAAATAACCGTGGCCATTATTTAAAAATATATAAAATGCATAAAAACACTGAAATCCTACATGACTTTGATCAACCGCTTTGACATAACGATGTAAACAGTTTATTACACACTGCGGTTATTTTACAAGTTAACCAATTGCTGTTTAAGAGGCAAGTTTAGCACTCTCCAACTGTTACAGACAAGAACAAATATATGTTTAAAAAGAGCCCTTAGTTTGTGTGATGCACTTTAACGTCACATGGCACTTTGGGTTTGAGAAGGAGCAGTGGTGTGGTCTTTGGTTTGGATAAGGCACTGGACCAGGTTTAAGGCTCATAGTGGAACTGCTGCTCATTGATTAATGCAGCTGTAATAATGTGCTTCCTCGTCTGTGACTTTTATCAATAAGCTTTGTGCAAGCCAGTTAATAACAATCTTGTATATGCAAAGATAATGACAAAAAGGAACATTAAAAAGTGGTGGTCTATAAGTGTTAACAAAGACATTTACTGATCAAATAAACACTATTACAAAAAATATATTCAACTTTGGCCTTAACCTTTGGCCTTACAGTCAGGTTAAAACATTTAGAGAAGGAAACATTTACAGAGGAAATGAAATAAAGTCTCTGACCCAAATGTGTCCTCAAATTATTTCTTCAACATGATTTAAAAAACTGTCAGTTTGAGTCTTAAGAGTAAGACGCGGCAGAGGGAAGCCGTGAGCCCCACTTTCACTTTGAGAGACCCGTCGCCGTGTGGGTTCATTTAGCACAGGCCTTATAACACTTGCTCTGCGATTATTGGAAGGGCACATGGTTGGTTGATTTTAATGGGCTGCTTATCTCTTAAGGCCTGGATCCCCGGTGCGTGGCACCGAGAGACTCTCATGCCACAATGACGCTGTGGCCTCAGAGTTGAAACTCTAATCTGAGCCAAAATGACATTCGCCCAGAAGTTACTGCACCTCGTCTGGACTCAACCTGCTTGAAATTAAAATGTGTTCATCTTCTGCACAGCTCTTTCTTGGCGACTAAATAGGCATTTGTGACAATTGTGACTCTTGAGATGCAACCTAGGTGAGAGCATGAGGTAGTAATTATTTCTCCACCCAAACTAAGGCAGATCTCTTCTCTCCAGTCAAACAGGGTAGCTTGGTTGGTTTAGATATAATTATGGCTTGAGACAACCATGTTCAGCATTTATAAGGCAAAGCAGAGAAGCTACAAATCTATAACAGACGTAAATCTGAGAAGTGTACATATCAAAGTTAAAATGGAAGAAAAATAGGAGATTAGGTCTATTGCCCACCTTTGGCAAAGTCACTTTGGCAATGACGGCGATGGCGTCAAGTCCTCCAGGAGATGAAGAAGGAGGCGTGACAGAGAAGCTACACCTCTGTCCAGGGCCAGGTACTTGATGACAACCTTACACAGCTCATCTCCTGTGGATTCTACAGTCCAGGTCAGGGAGGTGTCCATTATAAAAGCACACACTTCTTGGTATTCTTTTTCGTGACAGGATACAACACTGCTCTCACAGCTTCAGCGAACACCTCACGGACACCCTCCTGCAGGAGAGCAGAACACTCCATATATTTCACTGCACCAATCTGCTTGGCCAAAGAATTGCCTTGTTGCTGAGTAGTAGGAGCCAGACCCTGCTCTTTCAACTTCTTCACTGTTTCAGTATCACCCCTCAAATCTCTCTTTGTGCCCACCAGAAGAATAGGCACGTTGGGGCAATGGTGGGACACCTCAGGATGCCATTTGTGCCTGACGTTGGCATGAGATGAGGGGCTACCGATGGAGAAGCAGATGATGAAGACATTGGTCTGTGGATAGGACAGGGTGCGGAGGCGGTCGTACTCCTCTTGGCCTGCCGTGTCCCACAGGTTAAGGCTGACGGTGCGACCATCCACACTCATCTGAGCACTGTAATTATCAAATACTGTCGGAATGTACTCTTCTGGGAAGGCATTGGTGGTGTAAGAAATCAGTAGACAGGTTTTCCCTACAGCCCCGTCTCCCACCACAACACACTTTATGGTCTGCATCCTGCCAACGACCCCTGGGGCTGGAGCACCTGACCACACAAGCACAAATAATAAACTTAATGTATATCAGGCCATTATATTTGTCAAATAACATCAAATACAGATTATAAAAAGGTACAGAATAAAATAAGTTAAAGAAAATTACACACAGCTGTACTGATAATACCGTTATATCGATGGAGCTATTGGCATCTTTGAAACTATGGAAAATGTTCAGAGAGAATGATTTCATGTCCAAATTTAGACATGTTTAGTGAATAAAAGACATGTACTCATCACTTTGAGTCACGTTAATAATCTGTGTTTTGTTTAAAGTAATTCAACCTGAGCCCAGACCCATGAAAAACAAAACCAACACAAAGTTTTATGAAGCTTCTGAAACCTGAATCAGCTCCCACCCTGTGAGCTAACAGGCTAACAAGCTAACAGGCTAACGCTAGTGTTAGCCCAGCGACGTCATTTACACAAATGGACACAAGTTTGATAATGAAGTGGATAATGTCACTCCACTAACACAAAGTTTTCCCTGGCGCTGAAAGACAAGGCTCAGATGTGAGTTTATCTCGGATCTAAGGCTCTTCACAGACAAACTCCTGAACACTGTGACACTAGGCGTTCCCCGAGGCTAGCACACGGCTAAGGAACTAGCATCAAGTGGCTACAAAGTTAGCTACTTTATCAACAAGCTGGTGGTTATTTTCCAAACATCTTCTTCCAAATTTCGTTTCAGAACATAGAATAAAAGCCTACCCGGGTGTAAAAAGTGCCAGATGCCCCGGTGAGCGCCTCTGGACACGGCTCAGTGGAAACTCTTTAAAAAGTGACTATTTTGCGACTTACCGCCACTGAGATCTCGAGCTCCTTCTGTCTGCTCTGGGTCAATCACAGCCGCATCCGGGGAACCGCGTCGTACGTAACAAGACGCACGTTTACAAAGCATTCTGGGAGATGTAGTTTTTAAGTAGCAGAATACTTTCAACACGAGGGGGCGTTGTTACTTTACATTAAAAGCGTTATATTTCTCAACCGTTTTTCTTTAGAGTCTTCTTTGCGCCGATAGATTGACATAAATATATGAATGTATAAAAATAATAACGATAAATAGCATTAAAATATTAAAACACACCAACTCTGCATATAACCTGTGCTCTTACAGTTTTAAAAAAGATACTACAATCACAACTGAACCTAGGCTGTCAGTACTGTAACCTACACAGGCTAGAGAGAACATAGATTGATTGATTGATTGATTGATTGATTGATTTTAATTTATTTTAATTTAATTTAATTTAATTTAATTTAATTTAATTTAATTTAATTTAATTTAATTTAATTTAATTTAATTTAATTTAATTTAATTTAATTTAATTTAATTTAATTTAATTTAATTTAATTTAATTTAATTTAATTTAATTTAATTTAATTTATTTATTTATTTTTTTCTGGTTTAGGTGCTGAAAATTCAGATCAGCGCGTCCTTTTAGGTTGAAACAAATTGATTTTCAGTATTGAATCTGGCATCCCAAATCAGAGACTCATGGGAGGCCTAATCTGCTCTCTGATTGGACAAATGTCTTGAGGACCAAAACACCAAACCTATTAAAACAACTTATCCTTTAAACTTGTTACCTTCACATTTATACATGTTTGTTTCTCAGTGTAAACAGACAATACAAAGTGAACCAACAATGTTTGAGGACATCCTTGTCACACTCCTATCACTTATGCAGACGACACAGAGACATATTGTTCAAGCGCTGGACATGGGCCTATGTGCAGACTGCAGAGGACTTTATGTCCCGCAGCCTTAAGATCCTTGACGATTTCACTTCTTTACTGGGACAGGTTAAGAGTCTGGCCCTGAGCGACAAGTCGACACTCAGGAAAACAAAAGGGCTCCGTTTTATTGCGTTTCCCAAGAGGGTTTGGCGTCACTGCAGACTATAAAGAGGAAAGTCCCACTGGGAGTCGTACAACCACGGGCACCCTCCAACCCAACCTCTGCACCCCTGTATTTTACCAAGACATTCCATGGGACTAATGTGGTGTATCCATGGCAACTGAAGCGGCGTGACTGACATGAGACGGAGATGCTGGACAAAAAATAGAGCAACAGCACAGGGTCACTTTGTTTAACTTTATTTACAAACTGACATCTGACAGTGAACATCACCACTGTTTCATTTATTATTGATTTTTCATATATAAAATTACACTATAGGAGCCCCGTATTTAGTTTGTAAAGTGCATAGTCCCAGGAGCCCCTTTCTGAAATAAACAGGGGTCAACTGTTTGGTGTTGTACCTCTGATTAGAGTGAGACAGCTTACATCAACACAATCATAACAAAATATGAACCAGTTTCCTACAACACAATACGTCTTTTGCAGTTTAATTTAAGAAACTGTCAAATTGGTCCAAACTTTCCTTAAAACAGCCAACATTTTGAGAGCACGTGTTGAATAATTGTCCAATGCCCGCACAGGACAAGAAGGAACAAGAGGTAGAAAGAAAAATCTAATTAATTTACCCATGTTTTTATCCTTTAATTTAAAACAAATTACCAGTACAAACTTTTTTTATGAAAGACAGGCACAGGCGTTCACTTCCACAGAGGCTGAGTAGATGTCGGACGAGCTATTTTGGCATTAGGAATACGTGACGGGATTTTAGAATTCGCAGCTACTTGGTTGGCCGGTGCAGTTGTCTTGGCAGTTTTACTTTGCGCTGCGGATATCACAGTCGTACGAATCGTCTTAGCTGTGGTAGAGGTGGCGCTGTTCGTTACCCGAGGTGGGGACGGGATCTGAGTTTCAGTGTTTGGGGCGAGTCTTTTGGTCACACGGAGGGGAGATCCTCGGATGAACGCTGCTGGTTGGTTAGTGACGGACATCTTCTCTGTTTGGCCTGAGGTGGAGTGGATCTGGGGCTGTTTCGTTGGCGTTTGCGGCTCATTTTTGTTTGTTCTGTCCCTCGCACTGTTACTTCTTTTGACGTCAGCTACGGGAGCGACAGGTCTGGACACAGGAGACGTCCTCATGGAGATAGTACGAGTTGGACGGTTTGCAGGACTGGGGTTTGTAGGTGCGTTTGTGCTATTTGAAGTATCAGTTTTAGACCGTACCCTGGGAATACCGGTGCTGTTGGTTGGACTTGCACGTGAAACAAGCCCCCTCTTTGCTCCGATCCCTCGACGCACTGGGACTTTCATAGTCCTGGTCTCTTCCTTCGAGGCTGGAGACCCCGGGGGCGTCGCGTCTCTGTGGTCCACCTCTCGCTCCTTCCTCCACTTGGAGCAGAGACTCGGTGTGGGCCGGGGGAGGGGGGAGGATGGGGGTGATAAGGCCTCATAAGACCTCAGGCCTTTCACCAAAGTGTGACACTCCAGCGTTTCGCCCACACGTGTGTACGGTTTTACATGGTCCTGATCCTGAACGGGCAAATCTGGATTCTCTTCAGGTTGGGACGGGGTTAACTCCGGTAAACTCGAGGGCATCCAGGTGTCTCCCATGGGGGTGAAGGCCACTTTGGGGTTTGTATGTTTGGTATTTTCAGGTAGCACAGCTGCTGCAGGCACTTGTGAATTAACGTCAGGCGTAAAGGTCGAGTTTTCTGATTGACTCTCAGATTTTTGATGAGTTTTAGAGTTTTTTAGACATGACTCCTTTCGGTTTGTAAAAGGGTCATTACTGTTTCCTATTGGACTGAGCACATGCATTTGACTGTCACTTTGACAAAGGGGGGAAATAGCAGCAGAGTTTATCATAGAACCAGACAAATGTAGTTTTTGTTCATTTGAAATATCACTTTCACTTTCATTTTCACACGACCCAGTCAGTTTTGAATAACCACGTAAACTGTAAGAAATACTGTCGCTCTCCCGGTGCCTCATTTTATAACGTTCATGCTGTGATTTTGAAAAAGACGAGTCCTTGTTTGGCTTGAGCCGTACATCCAGCTCCGGCTCTGGCTCAATGGGAGAACACGTTCCATCGGTGTCGGGAGAACTACAAACGGCGGCAGTGGTCTCGTGGTCGGATGAACTGTTGGAGTGACAGCTGTTTGACGTGGGGCTGCTTCCAAGCTCTGGGAAGCGTTTTATGGTGAATGAGTTATAGCGGCGAACACTGTCATTCTGAAGGTTTTTGCGAGAGTCCACAGCTCTGAGGCTCCGTCGACTCCAGGTGGACCTGAGGTTCTTCTCCAGCAGTTTCTCCAGTTCATCTTGGTTCTCCAGAGTCTGAGGACCTCGGGCCAGGCTCAGGCCCAGGTCTAGTCCTGTACAAACAGCCAATGAGCGACGCTTTTCTGTCATTTCACGCTGACGTTCCAACCTCTTCTGCTCCTTCAGCTCTCGTTCAGTATTCTCCTGTAACGACATTGAAACATAAACTCTACTGATAAACCACTGTAAATGTGAATGATATGAATGAACCTCGATGTGTCTAACCTGAACGGCTCTTTGGAAACGAAGGCAAAACATATGGAAGACCCTGCAGGCCTCCTCCAGTTTAAATGTGCTGTCATCTTCACAGAAGAAGTCCACCAGGGCCTGGCTGGACATCCTCATTCCCTCCACCTCATCCTCTACCTCCCGCAGTTGCTCCTCAGCCATCTGCAAATGTAATGTTTGTATGAAGCCAACAGAATATAAGACTCCACCCGCCCTGAAACACGGCCAGTTTGTGTTTTACCTCCAGAAACCGTGCGTGCTGCTGAATCTCTGGCTCACGCTGAATGTCCGCCTTCAGGGTCGCAACTCTGCCTTTCAGCTTAGAGAGGTCCTCCAGGACTGAGTCCAAGCAGAGCCTGAGGGAGGACGCCCAACGTTAAGAAAGAAATAATGAAATACTGAGGTTTCCAGCACGTGACACAGCCTCCTCCACGTTCAAATCATCATTAAAATATTTGGCTTCAGTAACAATGTCTTGGCACGCAGCTGTGTTATTAAACAGACATCTACGTATGTGTTCATTTGTTGAACATGATGAGATGAATTTTGGGAAGGAACTGACCTGGAGGCGGGGCCAACATGACCCAGTTGGCTGAGAAAAGACAGTAAACTCTGGTCCTTTTTCACAGCTTCCTGTGTAGACCAACACAAGTGATTATCAAGCCATTGTGTCAAAAGCAACAACACGTCTTTGTGAGAGTTTAAAAAACACAAACTCTGTGAACAAATCTCACAAGAGAACGTCAACTGGCAGATTCTTTGTGAGTAATGAAAGCTCGATCTTACCATGGCGACAAAATGCAGGAGATTCATGCCCGGTTTGTTGGCTTTAGTGTCTGCGAGCTTCAGCAGAGACGGAATACGGAAACCTGCAGCGTTACCTGAATATCCCCCCTGAAAAACAAGAGCGTCAGAGAAACAGACATATTTTAAATCCTCAAAGTCTCCACTCTTTCTTTTCTCTTTTGTTATTTGCTGCATAATTCCATACATGTTACTTCATATATCTGATCTCTCGTGTGTTTATAAAATGTAGAAAGTAGTAAAAATAAATTAAAAACCCGTTGAATGAGAGGGCGTGTCCAAACTTTTGACTCGCAGTGTAAGTTTAAACACCGGTCAAATGTTTGGACTCGCCCTCTCATTCAATGTTTTGTTTTGTCGTTGTTGGGTTTTTTTTTCACTACTTTCTACATTTTGGACATCAGATATAAGTAAGACACATGGAATTATCTTTACTACATACTTCCATTTTATATCTGACGTCTTCTGTGTGTTTATAAAATGTAGAAAGTAGCAGAAATAAAGAAAAGAAGCAGATTGACGGAGAGGATGTGTCCGGAGTTTCGACTCACAGCGTTCATATAGTTCCCCGCCTTGAGCACCAGGCGCAGGATGGAGTGCAGCTCAGGACAGCTCAGCAGTTCTGAAAAGTACAGAGACAGATTCAATGAAGTGCTCCCGAGTTTAAACTGCTCCTAAAAACATGCGCTTGAATAAATCCGGACATTGCTCTGAAGTGCTGACTCGAAGAACACATTTTGTGAGCTGGAAAACTACTTTTTAATTTCTATCTATTTCTCAGTGATGGCATTTTGCTTATAGACTCATTTAAGAGCATTAAAGCATTGGTTTGAATAGTTTTGATGAGGTTAGAAAGGACCAGAGACTGTAGAAAAGAAGTCGAGTATCATAGCAACCAAAGAGCCAATCAGGAGCGAGGCTGTTGAAGGTAACGCCCCGTCCCGCCCACACCAACGCTGTCAATCAAACCTGTTGCTAACGCTAGCGGGAGTGATCAGAGAAAGAAGGCGCCTGATTTGTCTGTTATTAATGTTCATGTCTTGATTTACAGACACAAAAGTGAAATAAAAACCCCAGGATCATGTAGAGGGTTAATACGAACATTTAAGACCAAAATGACAAGTCTGACGCAGCAGAGACAGAGAGAGGGGACATAGATTTTCAAAAAACAAAAAAAAACCCTCAAAATAACTTAAAAAAAAACAAACAAAAAAAAACCTAAAAAAAAAATATATATAATAAATAATAAATAATAATAATAATAATAATAAATAAATGACAAAAAACACAAAATAAAAAAACTCAAAATAACAAAAAAATCTCAAAATAACAAAAAAAAACCCCAAAAAATAATAATAATAAAAAAAACTCAAAATAAAAAAACCAAAAACAAACAAAAACTAAAAACAAAAAAAACAAAAAACAAACAAAAACAAAAAAACTTGAAAAATAAACTCAAAATAACTAAAAAAAAGAACCCCAGGATCATGTAGAGCGGGTTAATTTCAACATTTAAGGCTAAAATGACGAGTCTGAGAGCAGCAGTTACAGAGAGAGGTATTTCAATAGAAAGTGAATTGGAGCCAGAGTCGATGGTGGCTAGCAGGTTAGCTATGTCCATTTATATATCCAGCCTATGGGACGGACACACTCCCCGCTGTTAAATTACCTCGTGCCGCCTCCCTCAGACATCTGGCTGCCACACACAGAGAGGTCACGGCGGGGTCAAACTCTTGTTGCAGGATCATGGCGTCCAGCCGCAGCCGAAAACTAATGTGAGGAGGAGACGGACAGAGTGAGTGAGGGGCGGTGAGAATAGAGACAAAAGACGCTCCTGATCATTCAACAGTTAAACAGCTCAGAGTGCAGAGCGTGAACGGCGTCGTCCAGAGGAAAGATCCTGAAACGAGACCAACCTGGGGACTTCAACCAGCAGCAGCATGAAGAGGTCAGGCTCCCCCAGACAACTGCGCTCCCCACTGAACCTCCTCAGACGAGATATCTTAAAGAGAGAATGAGAGGGAGCATTTAACACGTGAAATGTGCAATACAAGTAAACAGGTGGAAGGTAACCAAGTACAAAGTTTAGGTATCACTACTTTACTTAAATGGATTTTAAATGGCATAATTTTTACTTTTACTCCACTACATTTTTGAACTGGACTGAAAACAACAGTATTTTTTATTGTTGTCTGAGACCTGCTGAAAACACCAGGGGTCTGTTTTTTATCAAGTTCATAATTGGAGAAAACAAAAATAAACAATTAAAAACAGCTTGAAAAAAAACAACTACCAAATCAATTGTTGCTGTTGAACAAAATTCAGCTCAAATCTTTATAAAATCACCACATTTGAAGCTTTATAAAACCTCAAAATCAGCAAGAAATACTTTTACTTTTTACTCTTTAAGTGCATTTTTAAACAGGTACTTTAATACTTTTACTTAAGAACCGTATTTTCCAGAGTATAAGTGTCACTTTTCTCCTAGTTTGTTGGGGTTGCGACTTATACTCAGACGCGACTTATACGTGAAATTATTCAAAATATATAATTCCACATGTTCGTTATTGTCACAGTTACACACTCTAGACTCGTGCACCAGTATCTACTCCTCCTGAACCACTGAACATTTAAAACTTCAACATTACGCTGATTTAAAAGACGTCTGAGAAACACTGAACGCTCCATCTACGTCTGGAGTGGGTGGAGTTGTTCAGAAGCGACACCGACGATGAAGAATTCACTGGATTTATTGATCTGGAGTGAGATCCAGAGTAAACGTGTTGCTTGTTTTTTCTGCTTTATTTATCTGATTAACTGTTAATATCTTACGTTAAACCAGACACGTGTTCAGTTCTGTCTGTGCTTCATGGAGCTGAATAAATATAAATGTGTTACGTTAGCGTGATGTACTGATATTCAGACTGTTGTTCCACATTTTATTATTATTATTATAACTTGACTTTAAAGATAAAATGTCTGTTCTTGGTCTCGGATTTTGTAAAATAAAAAATCCGAGACCAAGAACAGACATTTTATCCCCAAAAATGTGACTTTTATATATTTTTTTCTTCATTATTGTGCATTTTTTGGCTGGTGCGACTTATACTCCAGTAAACACAGTGGATTTTTTCATGTGATACTTTTACTTGAGTATATTTTTGCTTCAGTATCTGCACTTTTCCTTAAGTAACACTGCTAATCATTGATATTTCAGGTGAAAATGGAGGGAGAGAACTGTCCCCTGCTGCATTTGTGCTAAAAGTCTGTTTACCTCATCGGCATCAGGTAATAATTTGCAAAGTTCTGAGAGTTTTTCAGCTCCGTAACGATCCCCAGCACCCTTCCTGATATCTTCCACGATCTCCTTAGGCGGTCTGCAGGAAAAACAACAGCAGGATTAGACGAGTAAACAGAAGGAGCAGTGCCATCTTGTTGAGAGCGATGGGGAAATGGCATCAAACACTTCAAGTTTTTTTTTTTTAATTCTGTTATCAGCTTATCACGCTCCAGCACAGCGAAGTGTAACGTGGGAGGGAGGGTTGACGCCAAACTGACGGCTCGATGTGGTGTAAACAAATAAAAACCGACGAGGGTTTGGGGACATGAAGGTGAGAAGAACAAGGACCAGACGAGACGCTGAGATGTTTGACTCTTTCACCTATGACTCAGTTTCTTTATCGGATTTCCTCAGTTTTCCACTACGGCGTCCCTGCTCATCACCTCGTCCCACGCATTCACACGCCGATGTGCAGCTCTGACTTTAAAGAGCTTCGTTTTGTGTGTGGGGGTGTTTACTTTACTCCTCCTGACAAGTGTAAAGAGGCGCAAAATACTCCCATAGTTCAGCCTGAAAAGGAAATGGGACTTCCTTTGTTTTGTGTCTATTTCCCAATAAACTGTACGGTGAATATACAAAATGTCCTGTATAAACACAAAAAGGTGAGTTAAGGTGACTACACACAAGAGCCATACAATATCGCACAATATCACATAAAGGCCGTCTGCGTTTGGCTCGGTTTTCACAAAATATTCACAAAAGAAAACAAGATCCTGGCTATTTTAAACGTCGTCTTTAGATCCAGTTTGTTTAAAAAAAGCCTTAAAGACGTTTTGTTCAAGTGTTTAAATAACATGACAAGACAAGAAACAGCCAGATTCCTTTCTTATAATTCTGTCCGCCACAATTTTCAAAAGAAAAATCCAAGCCATTAATAGTAAATGCAAACAAAAGAGGTCAAAGGTCACGTTATTGTGTAAAAGTGAAGGTTTAAGTCGTGTTATAACACTGTTTCCTCCTCAAAAACAGACCTGGAGTTGTGTTTTCATTCACACATGTTTGAGTCACACTTTATTAATAGTCTGTCTACATTTCCAAACCTCAAAACGCTCTGTTCCACCTTGTGATGTCATCAAGTGGTAGTTTTTTTTTAAGTGAACAGCTCCTTTTATCTTTAGTTCAGGAGAGAAAAGTTGCAATTCTAGGGCTGAGATGATCCAAATGATTCTAGAAATGAAGGTGTGTGGAGTTTAAAAACACAGTGGAGCACTTCCTGTATCACCACACGATGACATCACAAAGTGGAACAGAGCGTTTTCAGTTTGAGAGAAGAACTCCAGGTCTGTTTGTGACGAAGAAACAACATTAGAACAGATCAAAAAACAGCGTAACGAGGGACATTTAAGATGTATTTTTAGACGTACTTTCAGTTTATGATAAAGATATTTACTTGGTTACCATAACAACACGTTTTCAAGCTTTCAGCACTGTTTCAGCCTATTTAAAGACACACTAGGTAACTTTTCTGGTGGAGTATGGGCCGCTTGGGGATATTCATTGTTTTGCCTGGAATGTTCCAACAGTTTGGCAAAATTTTGGTATTTTTATTGCTGTATAAAGTCCTTAAAAACATGTATCACAACTCCAGGAAATGACGTTAGAACAGATCAGAAAACAGCGTAAAATGGGCCGTTTAAAAGACAGTTTATAGAAAAAACATCAGTAAGACCCATTACAAACCTGGTAGTTTATCAAAACATGAAAAAGACATTCACATCTGTCACTTTAATCTCTGTTTTAACAAGACCAGTCCCTGTTATAGACGTTCTACACCTGTTTCTTGTACAACACACCGCACATCCGCTCACACTCCAGATGACAACAACACAACCACTTCTTAAATTAACCTAAAAAACCACGGACAGCTCCCTCGGGCACTTCCTGCTCTCAAAACCAAATTCACTTTGTACAACTTTTTTCGGTTCAGTGAGAAAAAGCATCGTCTTCATTCAATACTCACAATGTTGAGTTTGAAAAGGAGAAAAGGTTCATACTGTGATCAGATCGTGAATTAAAGCAGGACTTACGTTTTAAACTGTCGCAAAAATATTCCAATGTTCATGCTGCGCTTTGAGTCCAAAAGAGTGATCTAAAAACACAAAATGAGTAAGAACATGTGGGGTGTTTGAGGTTTTTGTTGGTAAAATGTAAAAAAAATAAAGCGCTAACCTCCTCAGTGTCATCTTGTGGAGTCAAACAGCGGAGCAGCGTGGACCTCCGCCTCAGCTGTCTGCTCCTGTCCTGAGGTTTAACGTCCTTCTGTCCGAACAACTCGTCCAAAGAACTGAGATCGATGGGGAACTCGTCCTCGTCCAGGCCGCCCCCCGTCCAAACGCTCTTACGGCCCTCCACCCTCTCTTTGGGGATCCGCTCCCAGTTGAGTTTCCTGAGCTGGCGCCTTACGCTGTCCTTCCGGTTTAAAGATGGGGCGCTGGGGGGTGGCGGAGGAGGAGGAGGCGGAGGTGGAGGCGGCGGCGGCGGGGCTACGGGAGGCGTTTGTGGAGCGGCCCGCACCGGATCCATGGCTGTCACGTCCGCAGTGTCACCACGGAGAGGCTGTGTCCCATTAAAGGCACGCTGAAGAGCCGGAGATCGGTTTTAAGATAGTTTTTACATCCCCCTCATGTCCGTCAGACGAGAGGTCAAAGGTCCATCGCGAGGTCCAGTCTAGAAAGCAAGCGGACAACAATCGATGACACAAAATCAATCGTGAATTCCAACAGTTTTGCAACACGAGCAGAACATTTCACATAAGTCTGACACCTGGCCTTGCGTTGAACATCCTCGGACTTAAATCTGTGACCTCCAGTTGAACTTTCAGGTCAGACTCAAGTTTTTTTGGGGAAAGTCCATGAGTAAAACTAGTTTCTGTTTGATCAGCTTGTCTCGTCCTGTTCAGTTTCACCTCCGCAAACACACACACAAGCCTCTGCCCTCTTCTCTCTAATTAAAACACTCCGGGACCCCCACAAAAACAGTGAGGACACACAGCTCACCACATCCTAAACATGACACATCCTGCAGCTGCTCCACGAGATTTACAACGAGATTAGTAACAGCCAGTGATTCAGAGGTTAAAGGTGTTAAAACCCAGGAACCCTGATTATGACATGGCATTTTATGGGGTAAAAAAAAAGAGGAAAGACATAGTGAATCATCCTCTCAGAACATTCCTCCCTGCGCCACATGGGGGCGCTGTGCGGGTCCTGCACCTGGCCGCGGCTGTGGCTTAAACTCAGTGAAAAAATAAAAGTAAAAGTAAAGCAGGAGATGGATTTGTTTGGGAGACACAAACGTCTTAAAGATCTTTTAAGCAGAACAAAGTAAGTAACAAAATATAGTCCTAAAGTGTTTTGAAGTGTTAAAATAGAGTTGTGGAGTTTCATATCTTTACGCATTTTACGCACAGAAGTTTCAGAGTTTTTTGGAGTGACATTTGTATTAATTTTACGCACAGAAGTTTAATTGTTTGGAACAGCCTGGTAAAGTGACATAAAATAGGTTTCTGGGATTTCATATCTATCTCATTTTACGCACAGAAGTTTTATAGGTTTTTGGAGTGATATTTTTACGCATTTTACGCACAGAAGTTGAATCGTTTGGAACGGTTTGGCAGAGTGACATAAGCACACAGTCTCATTTAAAACGAGCCAATAAAGTAAGAGCAGTAAATAATCCAGATTTACCTGATCCAGGAGGAGAAAAAGAGTGTCCTACATGTCTGCTGTGCGCGCTCTGAGAGGACGCAGACGCGCGGGGAGAAAGATTCAGCCGCAGGTAAACATCCAGAGCCGTGCGTCCTGGGCCCGGTCCCTCTGCTCCACTCTCTCTTCTCTCCAGTCTCTCTTCATTGACGGCTCCTGGAGTTGTGGGGAAACTTCCACAGCTCCACATGAGCGAGCGTGAGCGCGCCCCCGCGGCCTGATATGGTTTTATTGTCCTGCCTCTTTTTTTTTTTTTTTGTCCTGCCTCTTTTCCCAGGGGCTGGATCAGGGGGCTCAGGTGGGAGTTTAGTCATGTAACTTTTTGACTTTAAGACTGAGTCAGGAGAAAAATGTTTTACTGTAACTACAAGAACAGAGAAACAGACACATGTCAGTCTCCTGTGCAGACCATAAACTGGACTTTAAGATACTTTAGTTTAAGATCTGTCCATAACAAAACCAGAAGCTCAAACTGTGGATTTTCCTGGAGCTGACATCGTTTTAGCAGCAGTGTTTGGAAGTAACTGAATAGATGTACCACAAAATACACATTCTGAATACTAATTAGGAGCAACTGGATTCCGGTCCAATATTCAGATTACAGTTACTTTACGAAATCACGAGGAATCCATGGCGAAACTTTATCGTGTAATTTTGGTTTTGGACGTATTATGGAGAGTATGAGTGAGAATAATGAAAACACAGCTCTTGATTAGACATAAACGAACCCAGAACAAACAGGCAAAAAATAAAGCTGTTTGTGATTATAGCTCATGTTTTACACTATGATATAAAGCAACTTAGTCAAGTCAAATGTTTTTATAAAGCACATTTAAAAACAACCACCGCTGCCCAAAGTTCTGCACAAAATAAAGTGTAATCTTACAAAACAAATACAATAGAACACAACAAATACAATACAATACAAGAGACCTGCTCAGCTCGTGTTCAAACCCAAAGCAAACAAATGAGATTTCAACAAATATTTAACTTTATTTAAAGATTGAGCTGTTCTAATCCCCAGAGGAACTGCTCCAGAGTCTGGGACCTGCTGCAGCAAAAGTCTGGGGCCCTTGAGTTTGGTGTAAAAGTAAACATTCTCTTATTGTCCCATGTGAGAAAATACATATTAATTGGGGTGTTCAGCTTTGTGTAACTGGAAGTATTTCTCCCGTCACTCATCAGGTGTTTACTGTAGTGATAGTTTATTCTGCAGAACTAATATTTAATGTCTGAATCTACAGCCGTGATCCAAACGTTCTCTGCTGCAGTGTGATGCTGATCAGACCACCGTTTGGGAGCAGGGGGCTATCAGATCTAGGAAACGCTGCGCAGACCTCCACCCTGCGCTCTGATTGGTCCATTGTCTCGTAGGTGAGGACAGGTCACACGTCCCCTTCGGGCGCTGACATCTCCAGACACCGGTTTGTGGACTGGAAACACAGAGCTGTCATCTGAGGCGGCGGAGCGCTCCTGCCCACGTCACCTGTCGGGCTCAGGTAGCCCCCCCCGTGACAGGTGAACGTCATCACCTGTGAGTCCGCGGTGATTAGGAGGTTACGACCCCTGAGATGTGGTTATTGTTCCCCCCGGTGCAGCAGGGCACGGTAAACTGAAGCTGGGCCAGAATCAACTTCTGTCAGGAAACTTTGCCTTCTATTCAGGCGCTTTTCTCAGGCCGGTCCTCGCTCAGAATACAAGGAAATGCCACTGTGGAGAGAGACAGCTGCTTTATGGGCCATAAAACCACAACGGCACAATTCACCGTTTTATGCCAGCGTCCGCGTCACACCGAATGCCAACACTGATTAATGAAAAGAGGAATTAACTCGTGAACAACAACTCAGAGTTTATTCCTCCGCTTCTGCAGTTTGTGACTTTTTAGCCTCAAAATTACTTCTGAAACTTAATAAAAAACCAAAGATAAATCTGTCAACTGGATAAAACGTTGTAGGAATCTTACTAATACTTAAATGTCCATCCACGCATGTTCTTCCTCTTATCGCGAGGGCATCAGTCTAAGCAGGGACTCCCACACTTCCCTCACCCCAGACACTTCCTCTAGCTCCTCAGGTAGGTGCAGAGTCCACCACCTGCTTGTCTTATAAAATACCTCGATTTCTTTGCTTAGAATCTTACAAAATACAGCATTAAAAGTTTGTCTATCTCCATGGAGACAAGTGGTTGATGCGATCAGGCGAAGTTACAGCTCAAATCTGTGGAGAGGCGAGTCTATTCACTGTTAGAACGTGTTTTCGAAGGTGTTTTTGAGCAAAAGAAATACAAAAATAACTGAATAAATATGTTTAATAGATGTGTTTAATGCTATATTTCTAAACTTTACCGGCAAAGCATTCACCAGCAGAAAAGTTAGAAACCTTCGGATGACAGAGTAATGAAAAACTGGAAAAATACTCGTGAAAACATGCGTCCAGGTCCTTGTTGAGTAAAGTGTTTGGCTAAGTTAAAATCCAGCCCGGTGTGTGTGATGAGTCTGAGCTGGTTGGGCGAGCGCCAGCCTCTTGACGATGATTACCTATTCTATTTGCCTGAGAACCTGTTTCACGAAAGAAATCAACATTAACGACATTGTTCTGGAACCTTTGCCATTCATAATCTCACTTTGAAGTTGGACTCGGGTTATGTAAGGGTGAGGGCTGCGGGCTCCCTCCTCCCTGTACTTACACACTCGTAATGACAGCTCACTCCGTCACACCGGCACAAAACACAACATGACAAGTGCCGTGATGTTTTTTTGCTGTGGGTTTGGGTTTGTGTGTGTGCGACGGCCGCTGCTACGACGAGTCTGGATGTAATGAAATGAAAACAACACATTTTATTTGCCCAGATGCTCCGATTATTCCCTTATGTAGATCATGGTTCAGTCGCTTTTAAAACTTGTCCGTTGTTTGTGGTGTTTGTGTTGTAGTTTAGACTTAAATTTGTAACGTTTTGTGTCTTTACGTGTTAAAACAGCTTGTTATTTCATGGTTTATCTGATATTTTTAGTCATTTTTTCAGTTTTTATTGTGTTTTTCAGTTTGTTTTGTAAAGCTAAACCCTGTACGATGCTCCATTTGCCGTGTTTGGTTCTTCTTCTGCTGCAGGATAGACAGCAGTTGTGATTTCTGTAGGATAAATAGGTCACCGCGACTTACGTTTTCGACGCACAAAATGACCGCCACACCTGGGTTTGATCTGGGAGGGGGGACAGCGCGCTCGGTCTGGGGGAGGCCTTCATAATCAACCCCAGCTTCCTCCTCAGATCTTTTCACTCTCCCCATCACGTTCGCTCGGGGAGAACGGCCCGACAACCACCTCTGTTTCTGGTCAGACGTACGACCTGATAAGGAGAGACAGCAGAGCGAGACAGAGGGACCGTTCCCACGTCCTGTCCTTCACGTCGGCACCGGCCCACGCGACGACCGTGCGTTTTTGGAGGTTGTTGTCATCGGCGTTAAGGGGGTTCTTCCTGCTTTGAAATACAAGGGGGTCACCGACTCGCAGACAGACTCATGCTTTATGGAACGAACACGAGGAGCCAGAGACGAGAGCCAGACTCAGTAGAACATTCTCAAACTCTGTGGTAACATTAGAGATTCATCGCAGTTGCAAAAAAAAGACAAGGTCAATTTTAATCGCAGTTAACGATCGATTTTAAAGCTTCTATATTACGCAAAACTGACTCTTGTGAGCTTTAAGCCAGGTTATGATTGTTCGCACATGTTTGAGTAACACTTTATTATCAGTCTGTAACATCTCCAAAGCTCAAAATGCGACGTTCCACCTTGTGATGTCATCAAGTGGTAGTTTTCAAGTGAACAGCTCCTTTTTAACTTTAGTTCAGTAGAGATCGGCGATTCCAGAAGCTGAAATCATCCAAATGATTCAAGAAATGAAGGTGTACGGAGTTTAAAAACACAGCGGAGCACTTCCTGTATCGCCACATGATGACATCACAAGGTGGAACAGAGAGTTTTTTCGCTTTGAGAGAAGAACTGAGTGTAAATGTGCAAAAAAAACACAACTCCAGGTCTGTTTGTGACGAGGAAACAACATTAAAACAGATTAGAAACTGAATAACATGAGCCCTTTAAATGTCGTGCTTTTATGTCATATTCAGACTGAGAGTTTTTGCAATAAGAGATGTTGAGTGTCTTGCCGTGTCGGAGCTAAAATCGCACCGTCAACCTGTGGGTCAGTGGATCAGACGCTCGGGCAGTGACGTTTATGTCCAACTCTTGCTGGAAAGTCCCCAGAGTCCGGCTCAAACACTGGGGTCATGGGGTTTTCTCTGTCGCTGACCCCAGACTTTGGACACACTGACCCCTGATGAGCCACGATCACAGACTTTGGCCTGTTTAAATCCAGCCTCAAAACGTATTTATCCAGCCTGAGTTTTAACACTGAGTAATGCAGAGACACTTTGGGTAATTTTGAATGTTCTTGTGTTGCGTTGGTTTTATTGGAAAGCACTTTGTTCGTCTTGAGGATTGTTAAGTGCTCTATAAATAAAGTTTGATTGATTGACTGATATCCAGAGCGAAATGGTAAAAATACAGTCATCTTTGTTTGCAAAATGTAAACTTTGACCCCCCAAAAAAACCTGATTAAATTAGTTGACATGATGAACAGAATCACGGTCGTCTTGTCCAGTCACACGACCATCACATTCCATTGGATTGCTGATTTTCTCCCTCTCTTTTCCTTTGAAACGATCAGTAATAGTTTGTTTTTCAATCTAAAAACGGCCGATAACGCGGCTCATGTGAACCCTGACCTCAGCATGTGTCCAGACCATGAGGGCAGTTAGCGAGGAGGTGTCTGCCACTGTCCTTTGTCCCGTGGAGGAGGGGGGCAGTTCCGACTCCTCTTAGGATTTCCTGAGACTCCATAAAGAGGATTATTGGCCCACAAAAACAACACAGCCACCCCATCGCACTCACTTCTACCTTCCTGCCCAGCTGCTACGGCCATTACTAACCCCAAATACTGTCCCACTCCACTTCAGACTGACAATGGCCCAGACAATAGCGGCTTTTTCTCATCATTTAAAACTACGACAGCTTCTTTCTCTTGTCAAGCTTCAGTCCGCCGCAGTCTCATATGTGAAATGAATTATAAATGATCTCAGCCAATCACTGGAAACTCAATTCAATCCGCTGATGACAAATTCAAGGGAAAAATGATTTTGTACCAAGTTGTGGCTGGGCACAAGGCCTCGGAGGGGAGCTGGTGTGTGCACACAGAGCTGTGCAGGGAGCTGCTTGTGTGGCAAGACTGATCACACAGTTAATATTCAAAGGCCTGGGACTGTTGTGAAGAAGGCACTAAATAGAGTCCGACAAAGCGCGTCGTCGGGACAAAGCGTCCCTCTAAGGCGTGTGTGTAGATAGCATGAAGTGAGGAGAGCGGTGGGGTTTTGCTGGGCCGGCCGTGTTTGGAGTGTATAGTGAGTTATTAAAGCGGGGCCTCCTGTTTTTCCTCCCCCACTGCCGCATTAACACCAAACCCGGCCAAACCAAACCACAAATACTTCAATTGCTCCTCTGACTTTTATGTGTTTTATTCAGCGTTTCATGAGGCACCCAAAGCCCCTGTGCAGTTCATTTGTTTGACAGAGCAGTAACTAGTCTGTTATCTGGATGGGACGAGCCAACACAAACACGTAAACAGTAATTACAGTATTACATAAAACTTTAAATATTGATTGTAAATGGTTAGCTCTTTGTATTGAATAAAGCCTCAGATTCCTTTCTACATCACTACACACACATTTTACTGCACACACACAGGAGCTTCAAGCTCCTAAAACCAATTATTCCCCCCAGCTTTTCTGTGCCAACCAGTGATGTCACCCACACAGAGACAGTGGGACGTTGGCTCACTGCCGGAGAGGAGCAGAGAGAGAGGAGAAACAGAGGAGCAGAGAGAGAGGAGAAACAGAGGAGCAGAGAGAGAGGAGAAACAGAGGAGCAGAGAGAGAGGAGCAGAGAGAGAGGAGAAACAGAGGAGCAGAGAGAGAGGAGCAGAGAGAGAGGAGGAACAGAGGAGCAGAGAGAGAGAAGCAGAGAGAGAGAGGAGAAACAGAGGAGCAGAGAGAGAGGAGCAGAGAGAGAGAGGAGTAACAGAGGAGCAGAGAGAGAGGAGCAGAGAGAGAGGAGAAACAGAGGAGCAGAGAGAGAGGAGAAACAGAGGAGCAGAGAGAGAGGAGCAGAGAGAGAGAGGAGAAACAGAGGAGCAGAGAGAGGAGCAGAGAGAGAGAGGAGTAACAGAGGAGCAGAGAGAGAGGAGAAACAGAGGAGCAGAGAGAGAGGAGGAACAGAGGAGCAGAGAGAGAGGAGAAACAGAGGAGCAGAGAGAGAGGAGGAACAGAGGAGCAGAGAGAGAGGAGCAGAGAGAGAGAAGAAACAGAGGAGCAGAGAGAGAGGAGAAACAGAGGAGCAGAGAGAGAGGAGAAACAGAGGAGCAGAGAGAGAGGAGAAACAGAGGAGCAGAGAGAGAGGAGCAGAGAGAGAGGAGAAACAGAGGAGCAGAGAGAGAGGAGAAACAGAGGAGCAGAGAGAGAGGAGCAGAGAGAGAGGAGCAGAGAGAGAGGAGAAACAGAGGAGCAGAGAGAGAGAGGAGAAACAGAGGAGCAGAGAGAGAGAGGAGAAACAGAGGAGCAGAGAGAGAGGAGGAACAGAGGAGCAGAGAGAGAGGAGCAGAGAAAGAGAGAGCAAAAACAGAGGAGCAGAGAGAGAGGAGCAGAGAGAGAGAGGAGAAACAGAGGAGCAGGGAGAGAGGAGAAACAGAGGAGCAGAGAGAGAGGAGCAGAGAGAGAGAGGAGAAACAGAGGAGCAGGGAGAGAGGAGAAACAGAGGAGCAGAGAGAGGCAGAGAGAGAGGAGCAGAGAGAGAGGAGCAGAGAGAGAGGAGAAACAGAGGAGCAGAGAGAGGGGGGAAACAAGAGGAGCAGAGAGAGAGGAGAAACAGAGGAGCAGAGAGAGAGGAGAAACAGAGGAGCAGAGAGAGAGGAGGAACAGAGGAGCAGAGAGAGAGGAGCAGAGAGAGAGAAGAAACAGAGGAGCAGAGAGAGAGGAGAAACAGAGGAGCAGAGAGAGAGGAGAAACAGAGGAGCAGAGAGAGAGGAGAAACAGAGGAGCAGAGAGAGAGGAGCAGAGAGAGAGGAGAAACAGAGGAGCAGAGAGAGAGGAGAAACAGAGGAGCAGAGAGAGAGGAGCAGAGAGAGAGGAGCAGAGAGAGAGGAGAAACAGAGGAGCAGAGAGAGAGAGGAGAAACAGAGGAGCAGAGAGAGAGAGGAGAAACAGAGGAGCAGAGAGAGAGGAGGAACAGAGGAGCAGAGAGAGAGGAGAAACAGAGGAGCAGAGAGAGAGGAGCAGAGAAAGAGAGGAGAAACAGAGGAGCAGGGAGAGAGGAGAAACAGAGGAGCAGAGAGAGAGGAGCAGAGAGAGAGAGGAGAAACAGAGGAGCAGAGAGAGAGAGGAGAAACAGAGGAGCAGAGAGAGAGGAGAAACAGAGGAGCAGAGAGAGAGGAGCAGAGAGAGGAGCAGAGAGAGAGAGGAGTAACAGAGGAGCAGAGAGAGAGGAGAAACAGAGGAGCAGAGAGAGAGGAGGAACAGAGGAGCAGAGAGAGAGGAGCAGAGAGAGAGGAGTAACAGAGGAGCAGAGAGAGAGGAGAAACAGAGGAGCAGAGAGAGAGGAGGAACAGAGGAGCAGAGAGAGAGGAGCAGAGAGAGAGAAGAAACAGAGGAGCAGAGAGAGAGGAGAAACAGAGGAGCAGAGAGAGAGGAGAAACAGAGGAGCAGAGAGAGAGGAGAAACAGAGGAGCAGAGAGAGAGGAGCAGAGAGAGAGGAGAAACAGAGGAGCAGAGAGAGAGGAGAAACAGAGGAGCAGAGAGAGAGGAGCAGAGAGAGAGGAGCAGAGAGAGAGGAGAAACAGAGGAGCAGAGAGAGAGAGGAGAAACAGAGGAGCAGAGAGAGAGAGGAGAAACAGAGGAGCAGAGAGAGAGGAGGAACAGAGGAGCAGAGAGAGAGGAGCAGAGAAAGAGAGAGCAAAAACAGAGGAGCAGAGAGAGAGGAGCAGAGAGAGAGAGGAGAAACAGAGGAGCAGGGAGAGAGGAGAAACAGAGGAGCAGAGAGAGAGGAGCAGAGAGAGAGAGGAGAAACAGAGGAGCAGGGAGAGAGGAGAAACAGAGGAGCAGAGAGAGGCAGAGAGAGAGGAGCAGAGAGAGAGGAGCAGAGAGAGAGGAGAAACAGAGGAGCAGAGAGAGGGGGGAAACAAGAGGAGCAGAGAGAGAGGAGAAACAGAGGAGCAGAGAGAGAGGAGAAACAGAGGAGCAGAGAGAGAGGAGGAACAGAGGAGCAGAGAGAGAGGAGCAGAGAGAGAGAAGAAACAGAGGAGCAGAGAGAGAGGAGAAACAGAGGAGCAGAGAGAGAGGAGAAACAGAGGAGCAGAGAGAGAGGAGAAACAGAGGAGCAGAGAGAGAGGAGCAGAGAGAGAGGAGAAACAGAGGAGCAGAGAGAGAGGAGAAACAGAGGAGCAGAGAGAGAGGAGCAGAGAGAGAGGAGCAGAGAGAGAGGAGAAACAGAGGAGCAGAGAGAGAGAGGAGAAACAGAGGAGCAGAGAGAGAGAGGAGAAACAGAGGAGCAGAGAGAGAGGAGGAACAGAGGAGCAGAGAGAGAGGAGAAACAGAGGAGCAGAGAGAGAGGAGCAGAGAAAGAGAGGAGAAACAGAGGAGCAGGGAGAGAGGAGAAACAGAGGAGCAGAGAGAGAGGAGCAGAGAGAGAGAGGAGAAACAGAGGAGCAGAGAGAGAGAGGAGAAACAGAGGAGCAGAGAGAGGGGGGAAACAAGAGGAGCAGCGAGAGAGCAGACACAGAGGAGCAGAAACAGAGGAGCAGAGCGAGGCAGAAACAGGGAGCTGGGCTCTGGCTGAACTTCGTGTTGTGGATTAACCACAGCGTTCTGTCTAAAGACGACCTGGTCCTGTTGTATCTGCTTCAGATCCAAATGAGCTGATTAAAAAACGCAGTGAGTTTTGGACCACAGGCCCTGACGGGACTCCCCTCCTGACTCCCCTCCTGACGGGACTCCCCTCCTGACTCCCCTCCTGACTCCCCTCAGGAGTAACCTGGCCTCTCCTCCATCACTTCCACCAGCTCCGTGTGCTTACGCTCAGTGTATTCATCCTCTCTAAACGGTTGCATAACAATGCAGCCTGGCTTTTGCTCTGGGACGGGAGCTGTTGGTAAAACATGGCGTCCCGGGGCCTCGGTCTCACGAGCTCCAGGCCAAGACTGTGGTGGATGTTTCCTGCGGCTGAAGCAGCTCCACTCGTCTGACACATGAGTTTATTGATACGTTTCACTTAGATTGAGCTGTTTCTGACACAAGGCGTCTTTAGTGAACTCCAGAACGTGACAAGAACCGTCATTGTAAACGTCTCTAATAAATGTTTTATTCAAAGGTCTTCATGACTCTGAATGTGACAGCACATTGACTCAGTGGGACGTGGTAAAGCCTCACTCCAAGGGCCTCTTTGTGCTCTGTGGAAGTCACGTGTAAACCTGATGCCCTTCCTTCCTCTCTGTGTCTGAGGAGATGTGTCACGCAGACGGAGAAAGAGACTGAACAAAAGGATGAGAGTGAGATGACCAGCTGAGTTATTTGGTCAAATCAGTCGAATGGACAGAGCGGCTGTTGCTAGGATCTGTGTACAGAGAGAGAGAGAGAGAGAGACGGAGAGAGGGACAGAGAGAGGGACAGAGAGGGAGGGAGAGAGGGAGGGAGAGAGGGAGACAGACAGAGCCTTCTGGGCGCGCTCAATGAAAAGAAACAGGCCTTTTTACTCATGACAACAGACCACTCAAGACGCACTCAAATCAGTCACAATTAGCATTATCAACCATTAGCCCCACCGAAACCTTCATTACCCGCTGAGAGGGCTAATTAATGATCTACAAAGGAACGAGAGCCAGGGAAACGACAGGAAAGAAAAACAGAACATTAAACGCACTGCTAAGCGCCAATCATCTGCAATAAGTCCCATTTTACACCTGTAATTAACCAAAGTCATAAAGTGAACAACCCGACCTCAACTCCAGAGCTTTACGTTCAAACCCACAGCCAGCTCCTTGTGTTATACTCAGTTCAGTAATAAAAAAGTAACGTTCGAGTCTCGTCTTGGTCTCGTCTTGGTGTTTGCTCTGGTGTAGGTCCTTCAAACGTTAAGGTGAAGGACTTAGGAGGATCACGGCCACATTCTCCACAGGTTTAAACGCTGCGTATGAGCAAAAAAAACGCCCCGCCTTGCCCAGAAACTACGGCCAGATCAGGAGATACGCGCAGCTATTCGTTCCTCATATGGACATCCCCACTGCCCCGGGCTCGGTGTTGTGAAAATCCAGCGCAGCCTTTGAAGGACGCAGCCTCCGAGGATTATCAGAGGCCATCCCCAAACACAAACCAGATTGAGATGGAGGGAGATCGAAGAGTGAAACGAGACCGCCACAGAAAGGAAAAATAAACCAACCAATCATGAGGCAGATATGTAACATCCCCAGGGGCCGATGGCTGTTTATGGGGCCCGTGGGTTTGGGGTCAACGGTCACTGCTGAGGTTTGTAGGTTATCAGAAAGTGTTTGGGGTTAAAAACGAGACAGGCGGTTTTATTTTAAGAAGGTTTTTGTGGGCCATTTTGAATCTAAAGGTGACGGCGGAGTCCCGAGCGCGGCGAGGCTGAGGTGCGACGGTGAGGAGGTCCGTCGTCCTCCTGTTGGCCCCTCTGTCCTGTTGGTCACGTTAAAGGGTTAATGTGCCGGTTAAATGGCTGATTACAGCAGCTGTCGAAATGTAACTGCCTCCTGAAAGTTAACGGTTTAATTATGTGATTGTAAAGTCATCACAGACCGTCACAAAACATATTTAAAGAGCGTTTATTGTTTTCGTTTCAAAGGTGCATTTTGATTGATTTGTGCAGGGGAGTAGACAGAGGGGGGGGCAAAGGGGTCTGTTGTACCGAGCCCCAGGGTTTTAGGGGGCCACATTTCAACCTTCATCCTATTAATTCATATTAGAAGGGGGTCCATGCTAGAGATATGTTTTTTTTTGTGTTTTTTTTCCTCTTTATTTGTCAGGGACCGTGTACAAATTCATTAATCTTACAAAAGAAAAGATGATTTACACCAGATTTAACTGCTGTTTCTTTCCCTGTCCAGTCTCAGGGCAGTGAACACACATTTAAACACACATTTCATTACAATTACATTATAAGACGATTATTTTATCATTGACATCAGCAGGAAAGTACAATAAATGTCCCATGTCCAGTGCAGTTTGTTTCCTACAGTCTAAACACATGAAAAATCTATTCTGTGCAGGTTTTTTTTTTAACTAGACACATTTGATGATCTAAAATGTACTTTTTTTCAAATTTCTAGTAAAATTATTCACATCTACAGACAGTTTCAGAGTCTGGAGCTGATTCTCTGATGGTTTGAAATGAAAAGGCCGAGGATCTGTTTGGAACTGTGCAATTTTTTTAATGTTTTCAACGTCGGTGGAGCTGCGTTATTAATCATTTTGAATGCATTTCCACAGCTGCCGATAACGATTCTTTAGGATCCAGAGACAACAATGGCCGATAAGACGTACGGATGTTTTTACGCAGACACAATTTTGGTCATTTTACCCAAATTTTACCCCGTCTAGTTCAGTACAAACACATCCACGACCTCGTTTTACTACAAACTGAATACGAGATCTGTCTAGTCACGGTTTTGTAGCGCCCTCTCTGGACTAAAGTGTTTAAATAAGCCTTGACGCAGATACTCAGGAGGTCGGCCAAACCAAATATCGGCCTCTGCTGGAGACTTAAGGCCGATAGCTGCTATGCTAGGTGTAAATATGCAAGGATTTATGCCCCCGACCCCAAAATTTCTGTCAACAGCCCTGGACTCATGCACATTTGGGTTATCTCGTATTGACCTACATTCAAGTCTGTTTTGAAAAGGAAGACCCATTTCTAAATACCCACATAAATTCATAGTAAAAGGACGTCTTCTTTAGCCGCTAATGGTGTTTTGATCATGTTTTTGGTCCTCGCGGTGGAACAGTGAAGCGTTAGAGAGCCGTGTACTCTGACTATCTGTGATGTTTTGCTTCGTCTTCCACGACCTCTGCTGCAGACTCTATATCTTATCTGCGGAATTCCTAAAAAACAACGACCCCCCCCGGTTTACAGCTCTGATCTGCTGATTGCTTTTCAACCCTCACCCAAAAAGTTAATGAGTTCTAGTTTGGGGGAACGATGACAGATACAGTTACAGCAGAGAACACGCTCCCGTCCTCCCCCAAAGCAAACACACGCACAAACAACACTCGTAGGCGAATGCTAACGTCGCTGATGAGGTTCGACGCCTGGTCCATTCATCTGCCGTGGGACGTACTTCAGCGAATTCTTAATGATCCTCCAACTGTGACCCAAGCGGAGCGGGGGAGGACGAGGGTGTGGGAGGTGTTGAGGAGAAGTGGAACTCAAGATCTTTAGAAATAATAAAAAAAAACATTTCCATCTCTCCCCTGGCCTTGTATCAAAGGCAGAGTTATCTCATAATCAGTGTTTATGAATCTAACCAGTAATGTTATGTTTCCCAACGGCTGACTTATGCAATGAGTTTCAACTTTATTGCGAAACAAAGGGGGTAAAAATGTAAATAAAAGTTTCCAAGTCTGCAGGCCTTATAGCGAAGTGTCCAAGTCAATTATGAGCCAAAAAAGTTCTTTGTTTCATTCTCTCCAGAGCCCACTGCATCTGTCGGCGCAAATCCATCCTTGGACGAATAAAAAGCTTTTCACAGTCACAAGTTTATTTTTCTATTTTCCTGAAAACCTAGAAGTGCTGGGACAGAGTGAGCAGACGTCCCAATTCACCCGGGACAGTCCCAGTTTAAGCTCTGTGTCCCCTGTCCCAGCAGAATTAGGCAAGTTTGTGCAGTAATTGGTCCACAAAGTAATTCAAAGTGATTTACAGAATAAGAAATACATTAAAATCACAATACAACAAATGGAAACATAAATAATCATCATAAAATTTACATTAAAAGAGAAAAGTGCAGAATAAAACTCTTTCAGTCACAGCAGCTAAACAGAACTGAGTCTGGATTTAAACATTGTCAAAGTCGAGGTCTGTCTCACATCTTCAGGAAGTGAGACAGGTTTAAACTGCACAAAACTCAAACACTGATTCACCTGGTTTATTCCCGTTTTAGTCCTGGTTTAGTCCTGGTTTAGTCCTGGTTCAGTCCTGTTTTAATCCTGGTTTATTCCCGTTTTAGCCCTGGTTCAGTCCTGGTTTAGTCCTGGTTTAGTCCTGGTTTAGTCCTGTTTTAATCCTGGTTCAGTCCTGTTATAATCCTGGTTCAGTCCTGGCTCATAGTCTTGGTTCATTCCTGGTTTAGTCCTGATTTAGTCCTGGTTCACTCCTGGTTTAGTCCTGGTTTATTCCTGGTTCAGTCCTGTTTTAATCCTGGTTTAGTCCGTGTTTAGTCCGTGTTTAGTCCTGGTTTAGTCCTGGTTTAGTCCGTGTTTAGTCCTGGTTTAGTCCTGGTTTAGTCCTGGTTTAGTCCTGGTTTAGTCCTGGTTTAGTCCTGGTTTAGTCCTGGTTCAGTCCGTGTTTAGTCCGTGTTTAGTCCTGGTTTAGTCCTGGTTTAGTCCTGGTTTAGTCCTGGTTTAGTCCTGGTTTAGTCCTGTTTTAATCCTGGTTTAGTCCTGGTTTAGTCCTGGTTTAGTCCTGGTTTAGTCCTCATTCAGTCCTGTTTTAATCCTGGTTTAGTCCTTGTTTAGTCCTGGTTTAGTCCTTGTTTAGTCCTGGTTTAGTCCTGGTTTAGTCCTGGTTTAGTCCTGGTTTAGTCCTGGTTTAGTCCTGGTTCAGTCCTGTTTTAGTCCATGTTTAGTCCTTGTTTAGTCCTTGTTTAGTCCGTGTTTAGTCCGTGTTTAGTCCTTGTTTAGTCCTGGTTTAGTCCTGGTTTAGTCCTGACTCTGGGCACCAGCAGGAGGTCAATCCCTGAACTCCTCAAAATGTGAGATTTCTCTAAAACCAGTGATTTGTCTCAGTTTTATTCCCTATAACAGCACTGCCAAGAGTAAAGAGAGGAATATATTGTGATTTATTTCGCTAAAATACAGAAAAACAAGCTTGAAAATGAGCATAAGACAAAAAAATATGTCAATAAAAGTCCCTCAGATTATGACCGTCCCAATGTCACGTACTCTTTTCACTATTTTATTTACACCAAACATCCAAACCCGGGTGTGTCCCAGTTTTTAATTTCAAAAATCTGGTCAGCGTATGCTCGGAGGTTAATGATTTTGCAGCTTGTAAAACGCATTGTTTACTCCTCTCTCTTTGAAAATGTGCCGTTCTTTGCCATTAGTAAAGTTTCTACCCCTGAATGTTTCGTATGTACTTAGCACCACGTCCCATTTGGGTTTGAGCCACGCCAATTTCACACAGTGTCCTTTTTCCATGTAGAACGTTCCTGCATTCTCTCCCTCTCTCCCTCCCTCCCTCTCCCCCGTTCTCTCCATCTCCTCCGTGGTGATGTGAGCGTCATTCTCGGTGATGTCAGCCTCCGCCGACCCACACGACCGCAGAGGCAAATCGCGAAGGCCCAAACTTTTGCTGGTGCTGTGGTCAAACATAAACAGAGCATGGCTGATTACCTCCATAGGATGCACTTACAATGAGGGCACCGATGTGGGGAACGCTGAGACTGTGCCATATATCGGGGGGCGGGCCGGGTCGGGGGCACCGCTCCGGGCACAGGGGGCTTCACACGTCCGCCTTTACGCCCTTCAACATGAACGCTCGTTTGAAGCGCCGTTCAGGAGAGGCCCTTTTAACCTGTTCAAATGAATCTTTTGTGTGGGGGCACCGACAAACCCAAACCCCCTCGTTCTTTACAGGGGGGTGCAGCGTATTACTGTGTCAAACATGTCACGCAGGATTTTTCAGCCCGGAGAGGTCAAAGGTGAGAGGTAAACGCTCAAAGAAATCGTACGGCAGAGTCAAGCTGTTCGGTCTTATTTTGTTTCTTATCCCATTTCCTAAACCTGCCTCTAACGGCGGAAGCACAGAGGGGTCCGAACCAGCTCCTCCGCAACCAGAATAACTCAGAGACACGACATCTGACAGCACTTATGTATCAACCACGGACTGGGTAAAGAAGTGGACTAAGTGAGTGTGACGTTAGCGATAGTGAAATAAAAACACCAGGATCATGTAGAGCGGGTTAATACGAACGTTTAAGACCAAAATGACGAGTCTGACAGCAGCAGTTATAGAGAAAGGAGCCACAGTTTTTCAGTAGAAAGTGAATTGGAGCCAGAGTCGATGGAGCTGGTTTACTTCCTGTTTGGAACGCAGCAGCTAGCAGGTTAGCTATGTCCATTTATATATACATTAATAAAATATGTGCAGTGGTCTGGTTTATCTCGGGGTCATGTTCAAAAAATAACCCGCATTAGACAAAATCCACCAAGTATCAGCTTTATTTTTACATTATTCTCTGTTTGTGTCTGTCAAACCCCTCACCACACACTTTATACACTTTTCTCACACAGGCGTTAACATTTTCTCACATTTCTCTCTCGTTTAAACTCTCTCAAAGTTCAAACCTTCGTAGGCGTCTTTGTCGGTGCAGAACGTTTCATCGACATTGTGGGTTTTGTCTGTGGAGAAAACAAATCGCAAACGTACAGCACTTCAGAGTCACACTGAGATCCAACGTTTATGTAAATTTGTCTGAACACATTCTGTACTGGACAGGAGACACGGCACGGAGGAGACTGATGGACAATGGTCTACAGTCCAACAGCCAATCAGGACGCACGACACAACGGTCTACAGTCCAACAGCCAATCAGGACGCACGACACAATGCACCTTCATACACTGTAAAAAAGCATGCAAAATTGTACAAAAAAAAAAGTTGTGGGTAGAGGTGAGCGGGGTTGACTACAATGAAAATCGATATTTTTCTAGATTGATTTGTATTATTAGTATTTGTATGTTCAGACGATATTAGGCAGTCCAGAGAGATACTGCGATAAACGATAATACTGAAACTATTTTATTCAACTCAATAACGACTCAATAACAATAAATCAAGAAAATCCCAGTAAACTGTTTTTAAATAGACAGTGTAATTAAAGACACTAGCTGCAACAAACACATCACAGAACGAAGCAACAATGAGCCATAAAAGTCCCTGAATCCACCTGCTGCAGCTCAGATCTGACCATATTACAACAAAAATATCCACATTTTTGCAAAGAAATTGTTCGCACCATAAAAATTGAGCCCCTAAACATACTGTTATGGTTATAATTGTTGTTTTTTAGTCTTCTACAACAAGTGAATAAACTGTATAACAAATGTGAACTTGACACTGAGGATTCTACTTTCACTGTAATGGACTTTTATTATAACTGATCTGTTCCATATTGTAATTTTGCACATTTCCAAGACAAAAATAGTGATATAAATGTGTTTTTTTTTCTATACATCTCCCATGCACCTTTAGTTACAGTAGGTGAAATCTATATAGAATGTGTAATAGACCCTTTTGTCCCCGATTTACACTCTCTATATATCTTCTTTTCTGACTCACGAATTACTAGTAATAGCATTGTCCTCTGCTGTCCCCACCTCACACAGGGGCGGCGCCAGATATTTATGTTTGGAGGTGCTAAGTTCAAATTTTGTGATCCCCTGTAGAGATTTATTCATTTTTATTTGACTGAACTCTGATTTTTAACACTTTGGGGTCACTAATTGAACATTTTTAGTTGAAACTGGATGCGATATGGAAGTAGGAAGTGGACTGGTCACTCTAGGGGAGCCTCGTGCCCCTTCAAACCCCCACCCCAGCACCACCCCTGGACTTAACTCCACCAAAACCATGAAACTATCACACACAACACAAACCAGTCACATCCAATTGTAAACAGCTGTTGTGTCCACCGTGTTACGTCTTATTATGTCTTACTGTCATTGTGGTCCATCTTGCATTAAATAAATAAAGTATCTAGGACCTGTATTGCACCGTGGTACAAATCGTTTTTACATAACTGCTGTGGCGTCATCGCGTGGCCCGTTTTCGCGCCGGGCTGAGCTTAGCGGGCAAAGCTAATTATGACCCAAAGAGTTTCATCATTGTGAACCAAAGGAGGATTTGCAAACACAGAAAATAGGTCTGTGAATGGGCCAAGGTCAGATTTGGAGATTGAGTGGTTTTAATGAGTTTTTTTTAATTTTTTTATTTGAAGTAGTTTTTCAGTTTGATGTGACAGAAGCTCAGGTTGCTTTCGCTAACACAAAAGTTTGATCCTAGCGTTGAACTGCATTACCACTGTACTGGCACCTGGAATCAATGCTGATACTCGAACATTTGCTGGATCAGATATCAGCGTTTTTCATATCGGTTCAGTCGATATCCTAGTTTGCCACATAAATCGATGTAATGAGACGTTTTACGGGTCATAATTGCCGCAAAATGAGTCATATTTTTGTATTCGACTCTTCCTGACAGGCTCATATTTTGACTGGAAGACGCGCTGGGTACGAATCCACAGACTTATGCCGTGTTAGAATGTTTTACTTCTTAACTAGAAAAACATTACCCAAGCAGCTCCATCCCCAAAGCCTTCCTCTCCGGCTAAACCAGTGGGCCGCGGATCAGAACTTATTCCTATTTTAGCTACAAGGGCCTACACAAATCCGTGTATAGTTCTTGGCTCGCGCAGCACTGACCTCGCTCTCTGTTTCGTCTCCTCATTGTTTTCACTTTTCATTTATTAAAGTCGGCCATTCAGTCGCACAAAGTTCCTGTTATTCCCACAATTGTTCTGGAGGAGATAGGACAGGAAAGAAAGCTGACAAACCTCCGCTCGCGTCGGAATCTCGCTCTGATTAATGCCAAATAACTCACTATTACACGTTATGACTTTGTAGAACATTTCGAGCAGAGGCCGTCCGTCTGCGTCTCGTCTTTATGACACGGCTGCGGTTTGAAATGCCTCTTCATCATCGCTCTTCCTCATACGCATGCAGTGGGATAATAGTACACGCCACAAATTCCTGGTTAGCTGCACACGAGCTAAATCATGTTTTGACTAGCTAATCCAAACTATAACATCCCACGTGCAGATTTTTTCCAAGTTGGACCTAAAATTCTCTCGTTGTTTTGCGTTACGTCTCAAGGCCAGAGCTCGGGTAATAACAGATTGTGTTCTCTGTGTGCTTCTGTGCGACGCTGGATCTGTCTGCAGTGTGTGTTTTATCGCTCCGTGTGACCGTAGCGAGGGGTGTAGTGGTCTGCAGGCTACAGACGCCCTTTTCCTCTGCACTCCCGGTTACTTCTGATGACTTTCCATCAGGGCGGAGACAGATTAGGCCATGATATTTAAAGGTGGATGTAGAACTCGGTGGGGTCACTGACAATAAAGGCTAAATTAATCTTATTTTGCCTCTCCTTTTCCTGCTCCTGTCATGTTTGTAGCAGCTCATAAGGAGTCCTGGAAGAAGTACTTGATATTGTTACTGAAGTAAAAGTACAAAGGTAAAAAGTAACTCAAGTAGAAAAAAAGTATCACATAAAAAAATCTACAAAAGTAAAAGTATTTAAAATGTAATGCTCATTTGTTAAAGAGCAAATGTAGCGATATAGATAAGAAATGAGACTTATTTTGGTCACAGTAACAATCCATTTCTTAATTTTTCTTATGAATTTTGTGTTTTTATTTTTGTTTTGCTCAAAGTTGAAGCTTGAACTCAAAAACTTTCATCATGAACATGGGAAAAATAACCTCTTAAATCATGTGAAAAGTACTTTTTACTTTTCAGTCCTGTTTGAAAATGTAGTGGAGTAGAAAGTACAGATACTGCCCTCAAATGTACTGAAGGAAAAGTAAAAAGTACACACTGTCAAATGTACATAAGTAAAGTACAGATACCTGAAAATTCACACTTCAGTACAGTACTTTCCTCCTTAAACGTCGTTACCTTCCATCACTGCCCATGTGTTTATATTAGACTATCTCTGATTAAAATAAACATGTAAAGTCTGTAAGTTCTGTTCCCATTTATTTCGAGACGACTTACCACTTTTCAAAAACAAAAAACATACAAAAACAGGTTTATCTGCCCAAACTCTTCATGTTCTCGTATCTATCGTCTAACCCGTGTGTCATAGATAAGTGCGGACTCTCACAGTCCTGTATCCAGCCCGTACATCCAGATCAAGTGTGTATTGTATCTTGAAATGAGTTTGTGCTTCATTTCAGCACGTGTCGTAAACAGGATACCTGAGAGGAAAGAACAGGGCGGGAAACGTTTGTGTAAACTGTTCAAGTGAATGACAAACTGACGACTTGGACGACGGCTGTGTGAGAGGAACAGCTGAGAGGGCGGAGGGCGCGGTGGAGAAGTACTAGTACTACTAATGACCTGATATTGTGTGTTAAGTTCAGCGGTGACACCTTTTGTTGTGCTTGAACTCGTTATGTGTTAATAACTGCTTTTGTGGCGCTCGGTTGCTATGCCGACAGGTCGATGAAGGTTCTATTCATCATTTACTCGTCTGTTTTCTTTGGCATAGACGTTATATTTAAGTGGACTTAGCTAACCTGCTAGTCGCCGCGTTCCAAATAGGAAGGGAGCATGGGCGCGCTTCCACCTCCGTCAAATCTGGCTCCAGTTCACTTCACACCGCTGTCAGACTCATCATTTTGGTCTTAAATGTTCGTATTAACCCGCTCTACATGATCTGAGTGGGGTGTTTTTCACTATTGTGCCTGTAAATCAAGATATAAACATTAAAAAGAGACAAATCAGACGCTTTCTTTCCCCTTGGTGGGCGGTGTGGGCGGAGAGAGACATTACCATCAACATCCTCGCTCCTGATTGGCTCTTTGGTTGCTATGATACTCACGTTCAGCTCCAAATCGGCCCTTTAACTGCTCTAGCCTCGATGAGCTTCATTTGACCGGAGCTGAACGCTGTGATGAGTTGACGCCGCTGTTGTTTTGCTCTTGTTTTGTTGTGGGTGGTGGCCTACAGTAGCTCTTGTGTTCAGAAAATAAACAACCAGAAGAAATTTGGCGTGTTTTCTTACACCAGGATGCTACAAAAACAGCCTATCTCCTGTGATCTAATGGTGAATTTATTATAACCAAACACATCAAAGTGGAGATCACCAGGTTAGTGCTCCCTCTAGTTATTATGAAGCTTATCTTAGTTCTAATCCTTCTTGTGGCACAGTTTGACATTACATAACCTGGAATCGAATCAACAGAAAAGTTCTCACACGGAGACGAAGAACAAAATAATTTGACATCAGCCCTGTCAGTGTGGTGTGCACTTTGACCGTGTAACTCTGCAAAAGCGGCTTATGCACAGGTGACCAGAGCCCTCCCCTGAGCTGTGAATGAGCCACAGTGCCCACAGAACCACGGGCCTCTGCCAATGACCTTCTTTCCGGACAAAGCCTTCCACGCCACAACTAACTCACAAGGTATGGCCGATTACGCAAGCGAAGGGGCGGCGGCAGGGGACTCGCTTTGGAGATGGATGATCTATTTTTCTGGATAAAAGGTTTTTCACAGTCAGTGACTTCTGCGTGAGAAGGTTCTCTTGTCCTGTTTGTCCAAGGCTCGACACGGCTCAATTATGTTGTAACTGTTGGACAGAAAAGCTGTTTAATTGTGTGGAACTAAACGAGGCAGAGGGTGTAAAGTGTTGGTGTTTATTTCCTTTTGGGTTTTTCAAAAAACAAAAAAAACCTGCACTTTTCAAAGAGTCTATAAAAGGACAAGTGTAAGAGGAGGAAAGCAGCTCCCCTCTGCACTGGCCCCAGACCTCATGGCCAGGAGATGACTCTTAATCCTCGCCACTGTAGACGTCCGTGTGTTTGAGCAGCACTCATAGACCCGCAGCTGGATTTAAATGAGATCTGGCAAAGCCTGGATTTCCAACATTTTTTCATGCAGATCGAGGCTAAATCTCTGAAGTCACATCCTCCAGGGAACTATTAGATAATAATGCAAATGTCTGTGGAAGTTTCTACAGGGGCAGAGTCTGTAAAACATGTTAAGATCGACATTCTTTGGCTGCACGAGAAGAAAATGTAGGATTTAATGACTTTTATTACAATATCATTACTATATTTTAATGTACTTTTTTACAAAAATTTGCCAAAATAAAATAAGGGAAAATAGGACTTTTTGGCCCAAAAATAAACAAAATAAATTATGTTTTTTCATCATGGATGTTTTTATTGCACTGAAAAACAAATAAAAACATATATCTGTATTGTGAGCTTGCATCTCCACAAACATGACTCTTATTTGTCCCGGAGGGCCGCCTCCTGCTTGTTTCCATGGAAATGTTGATCCTTTGGCTAAAATATTCCACATGGCATTGAACATATTTCGTGGAGAATGATCGAGCCAAGATCCTGTGGGACATCCAGATACAGACTGACAGAATGAAGATGGACCGGACACAGAGCAAAGCCGTCGTGTTGGACATCACAGAACCAAGTGAACATCAGGAAAAAGGAACATGAGAAACTGGAGAAATATCACCAGAGAAGAGCTGGAGAAGAGCTGGAAGGTGAAGGGATCAGTGGTGCCCGTGGTCATCGGAGCACTTGGGGCAGTGACCCCCAAACTGGAGGAGGCTACAGCAGATCCCAGGAAAAAACATCAGACACCTCAGTCCAGAAAAGTGCAGTACAGGAACAGCAAAGATACTGTAGAACGCTCAAGCTCCCAGGCCTCTGGTAGAGGACCCGATCGTGGAAAAGAGGGGATGAAAGACCACCCACGGAGGGTGAGGAGGAGATTTTTTTCTTTTTTTTTTATATGATACGCACTGGTGGAAGCAGTACTTATAATTTGTACTCATGTAAAAGTTATTAAATTAGGTAACATCAAAATTTGTTTTAACACAATTTTAATAGAATTTTAGATTGGCCTTTTATATAAAACTTATATAATTGTGTTGTAAATGTTATTTTAAACTGTAATCTACATATTCTCTGAGTTCTGGCCCATCTAAGCAGGTGATGCAGTGCTGTCATGTGTGTGCCAATATGTATATGTATATGTAGAGGCGATTTTAATTATTTTCACCATATTGTGACATTTAAATTCTCTACTCACTTCCCCCCAAGCCCCTTTTTACCACAACCCTATAAGAGAGCTGTGTGGTCACGTTTTGTGCAGCCATCTCTTTGTACTAAAGTGTTAATATTCATAATTATAAATGTTTAAAAGTGGACTGAGTGAGTGTGACGTCACCCACAGCGTTCAGCTCCAGTCAAATGAAGCTCATCGAGGCCGGAGCAGTTATAGGGGCCAATGTGGAGCTGATTTCCATATTTGAAACTCTGACCGCGAGTATCAAAGAGCCAAAGAACCAGTCTGGAGCGAGGCTGTTGAAGTCAACGCACCGCTGGTTTAGCAGGGAGCGGGCAACACTGACAATCAAACATGTTGGTAACGCTATCGGGAGCGAACTTGTGAAAAGAAACCACCTGTTTGTCTGTTATTAATGCTCATATCTTGAGTTACAGACAGTGAAATAAAAACCCCAGGATCATGTAGAGGGTTAATATGAACATTTAAGACCAAAATGACGAGTCTGACAGCAGCAGATACAGAGACAGGACACAGTAAAAAAGAAAAAAACAAAGAAAAAAACAACTCAACAAACAAACTCAAAAACAAAAAAAACAAAAAACATCTAAAAATAACTAAAAAACAAAACTGAAAATAACAAAAAAATAAAGAAAATAAATTTAAAAACTCATAATAATAATAATAATAATAATAATAATAATATCAAAAAAATCCTCAAAATTAAAAAACAAAAAACAAAAAAAACTATAAATAAATAAAAATAAACTTAAAAAATAAAGTCAAAGTAACTCAAAAAAATTAACCCCAGGATCATGTAGAGGGTTAATACGAACATGTAAGACCAAAATGACGAGTCTGACAGCAGCAGAGACAGAGAGAGGGTGACAGTTGTTCAGTAGAAAGTGAATTGGGGCCAGAGTTGATGCAGCCGTAACCGAGCCCATGATCACTTCCTGTTTGGAACGCAGCGGCTAGCAGGTTAGCTATGTCCATTTATATAAACAGTCTATGGTTAGAATACTCAATTACAAGAACAAACACGGGTTTAAAAATCCACTCAAAAAGTACAATTACCCAAAATATCTACTGATTCCCCGCAATGATACGCCTAAAATGCTAAACCCCCAAAAATCTAAACACTAAGCTCCTATATTAAAACACACCAGCGCTGCACAACACGACCCGAGATAAACAGTGCAGCGCAGATTTAAACATCACATTTTTGACAGTTGTTTTCCGCAGCCTCTTCCAACCACAAAATGGAGGGCTATAAAACATGTCTACAGCTCTGAGCTCACAAAGGCTGAAGCATGAATCAAAGAGCTTCACCTGATGATTAACCACGAAGACAGCTAGAGGCCAAACACATGCCTGCCGCCATATTAGCACTGCCGAGTCGATACGAGCCGCCTGAACCTCTACAGCAGAGCGCTCGGGTCCAGTCTTTGAAGGCCCCCGTGTAATAAAAGTGATAGTGTGTTAGTATGTCAACAGTCTCAGCAGGTATGATTCCCATGTGCAGCTCCAGAGGAAATGCCTTTGTTTGTCTAACACAGAGGAAGGCGGTAGGTATGTCTGGAGCTCTGGGCCATAGGACAATAGTACTTAACTGAGAAATTATAGGCTGCCCTGCATACTATACATGCAACAAAACTGTAAACATATATGAACTAAAACACTTAAACGTTTGGATGTCCCTCTCAAAATGCTATGGGACCCATTAGCTCTTCATCAGGGCAGTTTGTTTAACATAAAAGTACAGAATTCTGGTGTTAGTTTAACTTTTAGCTGCTGTGTTGAAGGTTAAAGGGCCCAGATGATGATGTCTCCTGATCTGTGTTGTCTGTTCTAATGTTTCCTCATCACAAACAGACCTGGAGTTGTGTTTTGGTTTGTTCACACATGTTTAACACAGATTTAGGCTGAGTTTTTTTCAAATCTCTACTGAAGTAAAGGTAAAAGGAGCTGTTAACTTGAAAATAAATGCACAGACTAATAATAAAGAGTTATTCAAACATGTGTGAATGAAACAAAACGCAACTCCAGGTCTGTTTTTGAGGAAGTAACAGCATTAGAACATGACTTAAAGCTCATTGTATAGTTTTCTGATTTTGATGTGACACAAGAAATCAGAATCAGAATCAGAATCAGAATCAGAAGACTTTTATTGCCATAGTCTGTGAACACAGTTCACAAACTAGGAACTTGATATGGTGAAAAAGTGCAACATAAACACACTGAATAAATACAAATACAAATAAGAGCATGCACAAAGTCAAAAAGATATGCTTAAAAAAATCAAATGAAATACTTAAAGGGAAAAAATATGTACAATAGCAGCATCAGAACAACAGTGCAAAGTGTCTTATTAAAGTGGCCGGTGTTATAAAGTGTCCAGTTTAGTGCAGATGACATCGCTAAAATACACTGCAAGTCAGCTGAATATTAGATCTATAATTGTAGATAAATGCTACTCAAACAGGTTGGGTGCTTCTTGGTCTGCAAAGTCCCATCGAGAGAACACTTTAAACAAGCGGCAAGTTAAAGAGCGGCCTGGATTATTGGGACACGATTCAGTACAACTCAAATCATTGTCCCGAGTGAACCTTATTTAAGTGAGGATCATGGAGGAGGACGTCGTACGATGTGGGTCAGCGCTTGGATTGGATCTTAAACAAAACAGGAACTGAGCTGAAGTAATTTGGGCTATTTGTTTTGTTGTGCCCATTAAGCAGCACAACACTGGACCCTTTTCCAAGCTATGGCAAATACACATGCAAGTTGACCAATAAAATGGATGACTGACCCTCTTCTCACGTGCTGCCCAAAATAGATTATTTCAAAGCAATATCCATTGTGAAGAGCTGGTCCCAGTCCTTTAGGCAGAAGTGTGCACTTTGAAAACTGGTGACAGCAGCTTGCACAAAGATAAAGCGCGTCAGATGGGATCGCCATAGACACAGCGACCATGACATCATTCTGAAGATGTGTGGGAGCAAAGGAGGCCACCGTGTGTACACAAACCATGGACCTATGCATGCTCGGCACACACACACGCACACACCCCCACACACACACACACACACACACACACACACACACAGAGCTAACCCATCAGTGATGTCAACTGCTTTCCCATGAGGGCTGTGGGGGAAAATTGGCATAGAAAAAGAAGCAGAGCCAGCTCTCCTTTCAGCATTCTATGGGCAGAGTGGCATGTTGATCCCTGACATCTCATCAAAATATTAAGGCTGAAAGAGTGGAATTAACCAATGACGAAACAGCAAAGGAAAATCACTTAGTTCTACTGCTGGGAACTGGGTAGATTATGGTTTTCTTCTACAGCAACAGTTGGAATTTATTTGATAATCACAAGAACACATCGAGACAGTTTGCGTGGGCATTAGCTGCACATAAAAATACATGGTGTAGGCCTATATTCATGCACTAGTCTAACACTGTGTAGAAGCCTTATATGGGTGTGCATTTTAATGAAGGCTGCACTTTTGGTAGTGCACAGTCTCTTTGATGTACTTATGCACATACATTATGTTTATCGTGTATACTAAAGTGAAACATTGGATTCCCACTGTTCAAATAAAATCAAATGAATGAATAAATCAGATATACACAGGCTGTGGAGAATGGCTTCACTCACTTTGGGCTATTGGCAAATACTGTCCCCTAGCGGTGTAGCATCTAAACTGCATCTTTACACATAAATGCAGCTGAAGAGGTGAATAAAGAAATATGAATATACATGAAATTCGAGATTTTAGCCCACAAACAGCACTGACCATATCATCATCCATCAACGCTGTGTTTATGTTGCATATTCAATTCTTTATGTTTGTTTGTTGTTTAATTTTCTGCATAAATGTGTCAGAACAATCGGTGTATCTCAGTTTGAGTCATTAATATTGGCTCTTTTGACTAAAGAGGAGCTGGAGGAGCACTGCTGAGTCTGTGCCTATCGCTGCACATGCGCGAGTAAAAAGTCCTATCGCAACAGACTGCGCCAGTGTATCCTTCCGCGCACTAAAATTGGCACGTGATCGTATTCTGTTCTGTTGCGTTTTATAATCACCAAATATAAAATACTTAAAGGCAATCACACGTGCCCAAGTTACACACATTTGGCAAGAATCGTTTCAGCGTTAAACACGACCAAGCTGAACGCGGAGAAACGGATCTACTTTCTTTAAAACGAGTTCCGCCCATGTCGCCATTTTGTGTTCATCTACTTTGTTGTGAGGAGGAAAAAGAGCGAATCAATGACATCATTATAACCGTACGAGACGTTTTAGTTTAGCTCGTCTTTTTAGTATAGTCTGTATGCTTGTTTGCCCTGTTTGCGGTTAGTTTACCTTCGTATCCTGCGGAGGAAAAGCAGCGCGTTGGCTCCGCACTGGACGCGTGTTGGTCGCGTGTTTGTCGCAGACTGCTGCAGCTCACCCGCGCGCTTCGTGCCGACTCTTTTCTCTACAAACTGTCCCCGTCCCGCTGGCACATTGACGTCCACGGCGCAAGAACCGAAGCCAGAGGAGATGGCGAGCTCTGTGGGGAACGTGGCGGACAGCACAGGTGAATCCCGCTTTTGTGTTTGAGACTTTTACAGAACGGTGAACGAGAGAACGAGGCGAGAACGAGGCGATAACGGGGCCTCGCGACACGACGCACGGAAATATAACCGTTAAACTTCCACATTCCACCTTTATTTGTTGTTATTATACACCCTGCTATCAATATAACATGGTATTTTCCGTATTTAGTGTTTTAAGCAGCTTTAATCATGGTAAATTGTTGCTGTTAGCATGTCTGTTAGCATGGATGTTAGCATGTCTGTTAGCATGGATGATGCTAACTGCAACGTCATTGGAGGCTTCCGCGAGCCCCTCATCACAAGGACAAAATGACAAAATGCCTCATATGTAAAGTAATTCACTAGATTTACTAATTTTTCTGCTGTAGTTTTGAGTTGTTAAATCAGCCTCAGTCATATTATTCCCAAAACGTAATGGTTTCACTATAGCAGCTGCGTACAGTCACATATTTAGGCCATTTTTTAGGCCAAAATGAAATATTTCCGGCAGGGGCGGCGCCAGTAGGGGGGCTAGAGGGGGTACTGGCCTCCCCTAGAATGATCAGTGCACCCTCATATCTCCCCACACTTTAATAGCACATCTGATCTAGACTGAAAATGTACAAAATGAGATGATAAAAAAATAATAGTGCATATTTGCTTTTATAAATCACTACAGGAGGGCATGAGGGGGCACTAGCCTTCCCTAGAATGGTCAGTACACCCCTTATAGCACATCCGATCTTGACTAAAAATGTTCATAATGAGACTCTAATAAATAAAAATCTGCATTATTAGCTTTTATAAATAACTACAGTGGCTAAATACATTTAAACGTGGCTCTAAATTAATATGCTAAATGTGCAACCTCATTGTAGCAAAAGACGATGTTTAAATCTCAACTGGGCAAATAGTTGTAGGAGTGAAGACATCGGACGAGCAGCGAAACGTCTTCACTCCTACAACGATTTGTCTAGTTGACAGAATTACACTTCGACTTTTGCTATGGCTCAGACTTGGACGACTGAGGGATTACACAGACCCCTATTGAAGTTCTTAGCACGATCTTAGCTCCTCCAACCAAAAATGTCTGATACCGCCTCTGATTTCAACTCAGTTTCATTTATATCGCATGTTTAAATACAACATCAGCTGTCCTAAGTGCGTCACAGTAAAAAAAAAACAACAAATATACAGGTAACATGTTAAATAGGCAAAGAACAATAAAACAATAAAACACAGTCTGGGTGGAGCTCGTGTTCTTGTGGACTTGGGATTAGTCCAGATGTATTGTTGGTTTATCTCAAGTATTGAACAGCTGCTTAACCTGGAGGACAGGTTTGTGCTTTTATAGTTTTCTGCTTACTCCACTCCCTGGAAAGTCTATTATGGACACTGTTGTAATTGTTTTGCACAAGCTTGTATACCTTCAGCATTTTTATGATTTTGGACCCTATACGTTTGTGTTATTATAAACCTTATGTAACACTTCCATCCACCCCGAGCCTTTATTTTTAATCATCGCCTGTATTCTGTTATCCATGTTATTGTCATCCAAAGTTTCATTCTGTTTTCCATGTTTTTGTCATCTGCCTGCCTTATGTTCTTCCATCACCTCTAACATGTTGTTTTCCCATCCCCTCCTTGGGCTGTGTTGCTGTTGGTGCTCCAGAACCGACAAAACGTATTCTTTCATTCCAAGGGTTGGCTGAGCTGGCGCATAGAGAATATCAGTCAGGGGACTTTGAAGCAGCCGAGCGCCACTGTATGCAGCTGTGGCGCCAGGAGCCAGACAACACCGGGGTGCTCCTGCTGCTGTCCTCCATTCACTTCCAGTGCAGAAGACTCGACAGGTACAGCGTGTGGCGGGAGGGGGTACTGCACAATGCTCACTAGTATGTAGGGAAGGTACACGGGGTTCTCTCTTTTGACTTGGTATTAAAGCAGACCTATGCTGCAAACTTGACTATTTAGAGATTTTTACCATGATATAGTTGCTTCCCCTCATCATTTACGCACCCAAACTTGTTTGTGGAGTGATGGACTTGTTTTCAAGAAGCCGTATTACCGGTCAATCCCCATTTTGTCCACTGCCGGCACAACCCCACTGCTCTGTACTTACTTTGTTCTCCAGTTTTATTTTTTGTTAATCGGTAATATGTGTAGGATTCAGCAGAGTCGTGTAGTCATTTTAGTACAAATGGAGAAATAAAATCTATTGCGAGTTAGTGTGACGTGCAGCTATCCATAGGAGGTGCCAGCTGTTTTTGGTGATGACATCAGTTCTCATTGGGCACCGCAGTTTTCTCTCACAAAAGTCAGTGGACTCGTTTCTTTTATCAAGTCGTTTTAGATGAATACTGCAATTTTAAAACGTGCAAATTCTTACATAATGATCCACAGCTATCATAAATTATAACTGTAGAGCACACAAGCACAATATGTTTAAATTATGCATACAAACTTATGCTCTAAAAGGTCAGAACATTATTGCAATTGTGTGGGGGGGACTTCCAGCTTCCCTACGCAAACCTCCTCTTCCTTATTTTTATAATGCTTGTTATGTAATCCATGTATGGTTAAGTTTATATTTAGAGCACAAATTGTCCTCGAAGTAATTCCAAGTGCTTTATAGAACTAGAACGGTGCATTGAAGGTGCTATACAAACAAATAATCGCAGTGCAGATTAATCATATACAGAACTAAACCATCAAGCATCACATCGTCAGGAAAACTCTAGCTGCATAAAACTGAAATGCTGGTTCCTTGTGCTTAAATGGTCTTTTCTTTGCGGCTCCGTAGGTCTGCACACTTCAGTACTCTGGCCATTAAGCAGAACCCCATGCTGGCTGAAGCGTATTCCAACCTGGGGAACGTGTACAAGGAGCGCGGGCAGCTGCAGGAAGCCATCGAGCACTATCGGCACGCACTCAGGCTCAAGCCAGACTTCATCGACGGATACATCAACTTGGCTGCAGCTCTCGTGGCAGCGGGTGACATGGAGGGAGCGGTGCAGGCCTATGTGTCGGCTCTGCAGTATAACCATGTATGTGTATGTTAGTCATCATCGATCTTCAAAGTGATACAGATACTAATAATAATAACGTTGTTTTCCTCTGCAGGACCTTTATTGTGTACGCAGTGACTTGGGCAATCTCTTAAAAGCCCTTGGACGTTTGGAAGAGGCTAAGGTATGTTACTGGAGTTCAGCATTTGTGTCTTTCATTTATCCTTTTAGTTCATACATTATATATTTTAGTGCCATTTACTACCAAATTACATTTTTTCCTCTTTTTTTGACAATAAGTCCCATAACTATCCTCAAGTAAATTTATATACAAGAGGAAAGGAGGCTTAACATCCAGTTTTGCAAATTCTCCTCCTCGACTCGCAAATAATACAGAGCCATAATAAGGAAACAAGCATTTTGTACATTGTAAGATCACCTCTTCAGGCATTTTTGTAAACATTTCAAGAAATTAGAATTATTCTTTTTTATAAAATGCTCATTCTTAGTGTTAGTGTTTTGTCATGCTGCAGTACCAGAGACCACACACACCCTTAAGGAATAAAGGCTGCGTTGAAATTTACACATTTGATCATATTACTTGCCTATTTTCTTATAATCTTTGGAGGGAAAATGCTGGCTCGGTCTTCGAAGAGTAAATGAACTGATGAGATTGTAGCTACTGCAGTGCTAAAGATAAGATGGTTTCTAACTACACCACTGAGCTCCAGTATTTATCATTTGATTCTTTTTAAGCCCTTTTAAGCCTTTTGTCCTGCAGTCGCTTTAACGGCTGCCAGTGTGCCTTTGCACTTCCACCGTGAGTGGTGCTTTTAGACTACAGCTGTGGTCTTTGTTACTGGGGTCTGCCTGGGTTGGGTCACATCTGGAGAGGTGAACTAGTTCACTGGTTACAGGCCATCTTATTTGCTGCTGGAGGGGGGCTGAGGAGTGGGGAGGGGCACCAGGGAGCCTCAGCTCCGCGCTCTGTCGCTCCACCCCCCCGCGCGCTGCGAAGGATCGTGGACTGTGCGCGCTCAGAGCTGTCTTCCTGACTTCATCAGCCTGTGCTAACGCACGGCTAACACTGAATATTTTAGCTCTATGTCAGTAATCTTTACTGCACGTCTTTGTGTCAGTGAAAAACCCTTGATGATTACCCATTGCTAAACTAAGCTACTTATATTTTTGACATATTTGATGTGTCACACAATGTCAGGCAGACAGCTCACCATCTGAAATCCACCTCCTGCGTCAGATGCTGGTTTAGAAAGACAGGAATGCGCAGCAACAGCGATGACTTCTTTATTTCAGAGATGTGGAGGCTTCTAGATACAAAGAATTAAAGTCTTTTCTCCCTATTCTATTGGCCAGGACTCAAGAAAGCAGGCCAGGATAAAGAATACAGAATACAATTGCATTGAACCTGCTAAAACAATCAAAGAAAAGCTAATAATACTTGTTGCCTTTATACAAATGTAAAACTCCCAAACAAATGGGATCAGTTCATCTGGGCAAGATCAAGCCAGTAACTGCCCTCCTTTAGTAAATACTTTTGTATTGGACAGTTAAAAAGCTTTATTTGAGTAAATGTGAAAGAAGCCTTTCTTCCATCCCCAGTTTCCCTGTCAGCATTATTTCTCTTTGATTTGAAATGCAACAATCATTGCATGTCTAGAAAATAGGACTATTTTGTTTTTGTTTGTTGTGATTTGGTAAAGTTTATTTCCATAGTTATGAAATGTATTGTTTGGACACTTTTACTAACGATCTTGTTTTCTGATTTGTCTCTTTTGGTTTTCCACCACTGATATTGTTATTTAGAAGGTTTCAGGTGGGTGACAGTAATCCTGCGTAGGTGCCTGGCGGAAAGGAACACTAGGGCAGCATCAGTCCTCTCCTCTTCTTCCAGCCAGCTGCGGTCTCCACTCTGACAAAGTCCAAAAATATGGTAACGGGTTTGTAACTGCCAAAAGAAAAACCACTTCACTTCATGCTTGAGCTCCTCTGTCTTGTGGCTTCCTTATGAAGAACAAAAAGTAAAACAAATTAATGTAAGCATTTGTTAATATATATTTATACTAATTGCCCAAGAAAGTCTTTATTAGTTTAAAAAAACATGGAAGCAATAATCATGAAAAACAAGTAAGAAAACCTCTAACTCTTACATGTTGTGTATTTTTTCCTATTTTATTTTATTTTCCTTCTTTATTTGGAGTTGCAGCGTTCTGATGATGCAGTTGCGCTGTGAGTCTACAGTAGCGCAAGGGCTGCGCAGCGATGTCTTTCAAGCAACCAAAATGGCGGAAAGCGCAGGCTTGTTCCCTGAACCCCCACTCCCTTTGGCCGTGTGGTTGTGGACCAGTCCCCACTTAAGACCAGCCTCGCTTCCTATAACCCTAAAAATCCATATAGCGGTGTTTCAAGTCTTCGGTGTGGGTTCAGCTCCATACCTACAAAGAATAACTTCATGGCTATGTGCATTTGATTGGAAAAGGAATGTACTTCCTACACAAAGATGGGTGTCGAGTGTGAGCCAGTCTGGTCAGAAAAGTGTGAAAGGGATGTTGGTTTGCAGCTGGAGCCTCTGGCAAGTGAAAAGGCGCTGCTGCGAAATAAGACCTGCGCTAAAGGTCGCGCTGTACGCGCATCTGCGCAGTGTGTGGTGAGGCCGCACGACGCGCTAGCATGGACTTGTTGCGCCTGCATTACAGGGACCATCACTTGCAGAAAATGTCCCACATCTGAGGTTGTGAAGTAGTTAAAACATGGGCTTCATTTATCTGAACATTTAAGTTGGGAAAGATTGTGGGTCCTGTTAGCCACAACGCTTTTGTCACTGTGGTCATAACTGTACGATGGGGGCATGAATGTAAGTGTCGGTTGGATCCGCGCAGCGTAGGAATAAGCATTGCAGCTTAGCGCGGCAGACTTGTGCGCCAGCGAGCCCATGCTGTAGACTCACTTTTTGTCATTGTGAAGGATGGTCACTAATTTTGTTTTCTCTGCTCTTTTTGTTTTTCTTACTTTTACTCTCAATCTTTTGTTATTTTACAATCCTCTGGCCTTCCTCTACACTTTACCCTCCCTCGTTACGCTCCCTCTCTCCTTTCCTGTGTTTCCTTTTTATTATTTTACACCAAATGAAGGCTTGTTACCTGAAAGCCATTGAGACTCAACCCAACTTTGCAGTGGCTTGGAGCAACCTGGGCTGTGTATTCAATGCCCAGGGGGAGATATGGCTGGCCATCCACCATTTTGAAAAGGTACATTTTGACTCGGTGAACAAGATCTTTTCATAAACATTTGTAACAACTTATGCTGTTTATTTTTCAGGCTGTAACTCTGGATCCTAATTTCCTTGATGCGTACATTAACTTGGGAAATGTTCTAAAAGAGGCTCGTATTTTTGACAGGTGAGAATTATGACTCTGGTTTCACTTAAATTCACAAATGTCTGCTCTGCGCATAAGCAAAAACTCATCTTGAGTGTTGTTTTCTTTCAGAGCTGTGGCGGCATACCTCCGAGCGCTGAGTCTCAGCCCAAACCATGCCGTTGTCCATGGAAACTTGGCCTGTGTTTACTATGAACAAGGCCTCATTGACCTGGCCATTGACACCTACAGGCGGGCGATTGAATTACAGCCCCATTTCCCTGATGCCTATTGCAATTTGGCAAACGCCCTGAAGGAGAAAGGAAATGTAAAGCATCACTTTAGTAGTAAATGTTTTTGTTCACTATTGACAGCTGTCCTGTTACATAATGTTGAACTGTTTTACCAGGTTTCTGAAGCAGAAGAGTGCTACAACACGGCCCTGCGCCTGTGCCCGACCCATGCCGACTCTCTGAATAACTTGGCCAATATAAAGCGTGAGCAGGGCAACATTGAGGAGGCGGTTCAGCTTTACAGAAAAGCTCTTGAAGTAAAGGCACTAAACATTTGCAGAAGAACATGAAGAGAAGCAAAATATAAAAAAACACCTGTCTGTTTTATTAGGTTTTCCCAGAGTTTGCAGCTGCACATTCTAATTTGGCAAGTGTCCTGCAACAACAGGGCAAACTCCAGGAAGCTCTGATGCACTACAAAGAGGCCATCAGGTACAGTGTGTAATGTTTTATGGCTCATGTGTTTAATGACGGCACTAACAGACCAAAAACGCACATTATTGCTTTTGTTAATCGTGTTTTTGGGATGTTTGTTTCTGTAGGATCAGTCCCACTTTCGCTGATGCCTATTCAAACATGGGAAACACATTGAAGGAAATGCAGGATGTCCAGGGAGCGCTGCAGTGCTACACACGTGCCATTCAGATAAACCCCGCCTTCGCTGACGCCCACAGCAATTTGGCCTCTATTCATAAGGTAATGAAGCGTGAATTCTCACACAATAATGAATAGTTATTACCAACAGATGTAAGCGTTTGACAATGCATCTTTGTAATAATGTTTTTTTTAACTTCATATTCTTTTTGTTAGGACTCTGGCAACATCCCTGAGGCCATAGCGTCTTACCGCACAGCCTTGAAGCTTAAACCGGATTTCCCAGATGCTTATTGTAACCTGGCACACTGCCTTCAGGTTTGTACTCTCTCCCTCGTGAAGAAAACCTGCCCTTTCATACAGTTTGTGTATTTTACCAAACACTTGTATCTGACAGATCGTGTGTGATTGGACTGATTATGACGAGCGGATGAAAAAACTTGTGAGCATCGTAGCAGATCAACTGGAAAAGAATCGTCTGCCTTCAGTTCACCCCCACCACAGCATGCTCTACCCTCTGTCTCACAACTTCCGCAAGGCCATAGCAGAACGCCATGGAAACCTTTGCCTGGACAAGGTACTCGCAATGACAAAAGCAAGTACTCGTTCTTTTATTTTATTTGGGGAGGATGGTGAAAGGTGGCTGGTGACGCGGGGAGGTGGAGGTTGAAACAAAACAATTGCTTGTAAACAAAGAAATTTGATTGACAGCAGAATTAGCTGCTTGCAGTGGTGAGGTGTGGGTAAAGTCTATTGTCTCAGGTGTGTTATATTAACTTATGATCCTAACAGAACTTGTTGTTTGGCAGATTAATGCACTGCACAAACCCGCCTACGAGCATCCGAAAGACCTTAAAGCAAGCAATGGCCGCCTCCGCGTTGGCTACGTCAGCTCTGATTTTGGCAACCACCCAACTTCACACCTGATGCAGTCTATTCCTGGAATGCACAACCCAGAGAAGTTTGAGGTATCGTTGTTTCTTCAGTGGATGCGTTTTGACACAGCAGTGATTCATTCTAGTGCTAAAATTGATTTTATATTTCCCACAAAGGTTTTCTGCTACGCGCTCAGTCCTGATGACAGCACCAACTTCCGTGTGAAAGTAGTAGCAGAGGCTCATCATTTCACAGACCTCTCCCAGGTAAAAGTCCCATTTATTTTTTTACTATAATAAAAACTGCTTCTTCAGTGAACATGTTTAATTTAAATACGCACTGTGTCTTCAGATACCTTGTAATGGAAAGGCAGCTGATCGCATTCACCAAGACGGGATCCACATTCTTGTCAACATGAATGGATACACAAAAGGAGCACGAAACGAGCTGTTCGCCCTCCGCCCTGCCCCCATTCAGGTGAGCCAGACCCTGTGGTTTAGAAACTGCTGCCCACTTTACATCTAAAGTCTAAAAACAACTAAAATATCTCTTTTGATCAGTCAATGTGGCTGGGATACCCTGGAACAAGCGGCGCCCCATTCATGGATTACATCGTCACTGACAAAGAGACTTCGCCCATGGAGCTGGCTGAGCAGTACTCAGAAAAAATGGCCTACATGCCACACACCTTCTTCATCGGAGACCATGCCAACATGTTTCCCCATCTCAAGGTTTGTTTGGTGATATCAGTGACATTAGTGACTGCCCTTTGCAAATCTTATCCAATGTTATTTTTCGTTTCTCACAGAAAAAAGCCGTCATTGACTTCAAATCGAATGGCCACATTTTTGACAACCGCATTGTGCTCAACGGCATCGACCTGAAGGCTTTTCTGGACAGTCTCCCAGATGTCAAAGTGATAAAGGTAGTTTTGATTTGTTGTTATGGGTGTTAATGTTTAACTTCATATTATTTAGAAAACCTGAGCTAGTTTGAGTTAAAACTGCATCTTTTTTTGTTAGATGAAATGTGACAACAACCAGGAGCCTGCTGGGGACACGAATGGGGCCCTGTCTATGCCTGTGATCCCCATGAACACAGCAGCTGAAGCCATCATCAACATGATCAACCAGGGCCAAATCCAGGTCACCATCAACAGCTTCACTGTCAGCAACGGCCTGGCCACCACACAGGTAAAATCTGTCAAGTCTGATCCAGTCTGTTTCAAATCCATGTCAAAGTTCAGTTTGAAAGGAGAAGGCTCAGGTTCCATTTACTTTCACATTCTGACACAGTGAGGCAGCTCCTAACAGGTTGCTGCTTTTGCAGATCCTTTGCAGATCAGCAGATGCGATTATAGTGTGTGAGAGTGAGTTACAGGTATGATGTTTCTGAACGTACGGTGGGAGCACCAGGTCATTTTTGGGAAATGGTGGCACAGTTGTTTCACAAGTCCTTTTTTTATTTTATTTTTGATTATTTAACTAAAACTTCAGCAGGGATTGAATTGAGCACCATAAATTATGTTAAACTTCATTTCTTCCCAAGATCAACAACAAGGCCGCCACAGGGGAAGAGGTTCCACGGACGATCGTGGTGACGACTCGCTCCCAGTACGGCCTCCCAGAGGACTCCATCGTGTACTGCAACTTTAACCAGCTCTATAAGATCGACCCTCCTACTCTTCAAATGTGGGCCAATGTAAGTTTAAACTTTGAAGTATTGTTCACATGATCTTATGAGAGAACCTTCTGAATCCTCCTCATCCCTTTGACAGATCCTGAAGCGGGTTTCCAACAGTGTGCTGTGGCTGCTGCGTTTCCCTGCTGTGGGAGAACCGAACATCCAGCAGTACGCTCAGACCATGGGCCTGCCTGCCTCACGGGTCATCTTCTCTCCTGTGGCTCCAAAGGAGGAGCACGTGAGGAGGGGGCAGCTGGCAGACGTCTGCCTCGACACTCCTCTGTGCAACGGCCACACAACGGGCATGGACGTCCTCTGGGCAGGAACGCCCATGGTCACCATGCCAGGTGAGCAAGAGGGTTTGTTGGTAATGGATTTGGTGAAAATTGAAGTAACTTTAAACATAAAATGTCTTTTCACAGGTGAGACGTTGGCATCTCGTGTCGCAGCATCACAACTGGCGTGTTTAGGTTGTCCAGAGCTTATAGCCCACAGTCGCCAGGACTACGAGGACATTGCGGTCAAACTAGGCTCAGACATGGAGTAGTAAGTCCACTGTTTATACACTGTCAATCCAAACCTTCAAAGGGCATTACACAATCCCTGACTCTGTTTTTCCTCCTCACAGCCTCAAGATGATCAGAGCACGCGTTTGGAAACAGAGAATCTGCAGCCCACTGTTCAACACCAAGCAATACACCATGGACCTGGAGAGGCTATACCTCCAGATGTGGGAGCACCACGCCAACGGCAACAAACCAGAGCACCTCGTCAATGTCCAACCGCCTGAAAGCACAGAGAAAGCCTGAACTGGAACAGCACCAGGGTCACTCCGCCTGTCCACCACCATTATCTGACCATTATTTGACTAGTCCTGACCAGTCTGAACCTTATTGTCCGTATCAGTCTAAAGGGGACGTGTAAAGAGCCTCCAGATCTTCACTTATTGCATCTTTTGAGCCAGACGAAGCCTGATACATTCATGATCCTTTTGGTCTGAGACTCTGAACCACACTGAGCATGAACAGTGAGGTCCCTGCTTTCCCCTCAGTGTGTGAGTCAGTGGATGTCCCCGTTTTGTGCTTACAGGACTATTCTTAGCTTGTGGAGCTCTTGCCGTCTTCACTATCAATCTATTTATCGGTGGATTAAGTCTGTGTTTTAAGGACCGCATTGACCATTGAAATCAAAACTTTTATTTTAGTTTAATCAAATAGAAGGTTCGTCTTTAAATTAAAAATGCTCTTTAGTTTGTGTATATTAACTGACTGCAGTGGGTGTTGCAGGTTTAATGCTCACCAAATGCCATCGTTGCTTATTTTTGTTTATTAAGAATCATCTTCTCAATCAGTAGCTGTTGCTCTATTTTATGACACTGTGTGAATGGGGGGAAAAAAAAAGTTGCATAGATGATTGTGTGGTATAAATGTGCCCTTCACACCGTCCCATCTTTTATCATTTAAACAGGAATGGCCTAGGTAAGTATTTTCTATGACATTTTTGTTTTGTATTTGTCTTTTAACTGTATGCTGTCACTGATGCCTCGAGGCTTGAGAAACAATACAAAAAATAAAGAGCTGGCACCAACTTGGTCTGTTCCATTTAATGATTTCAGCTGCTCTATAGACTCTTTAAACTGCTGTATCCTGTGTAATAATAATAGTGTCTGTCAGCTGTGGAACATAAAGTAAAATACAGATACGTACATGTTTTACTTAAGCACATTTTTAAGTGGAAAATTTTTACTTCAGTACATTTGAGAGCAGTATCTACTTTCTGCTCCACTACATTTTTGAACTGGACTGAAAAGAAAAAGCCTTTTCAGCAGGTATCAGACAATAATAAAAAAAAGTAAAGCCGCAAGCGGCATAGAACGGCCCTCGCGGGGCCATACTTCGCACTTGGCCGACCAGGCACTCCCTACAGGAGGTGCTAACGCGCCAATTTTGTCCATGTTATTGCAGCTTTGGGCTGTACTTGTCACTAAACAAAGTGTATACTCAGTGGAAGGACTGATGCACAAAATACAAAAACATGGCTTTTTCCAGGCATCGCCATGGCAACACCGTGCAAAATACAAACTTGGCCCTCTGGACTTTGACAGGAACGACCTGAACACTTACTGTGCCAAATTTCAGATTCCTCGACAAAGCAGATAAGGTGTCATAAGACTTTGAAATGTATGAAAATTTGGAACTTTGTCATTAGGACAACGTGGGCCTTTTTGCGCATCACCATGGCAACCCAGTGAAAAATATGACATGGGTCCCGTTGACTTTTTGATCAGGATGACATGAAGAGTCATGGTGCCAAAATTCAAATTATTCCATGAAAATAATATTTTTCTGATGAATGGGAAAAATTGGGAGGTTTCCCATTAGGATAACATTGGCAGTTTGGCGCATCGCCATGGCAACACGGTGCAAAAAAAAAACATGGGTCTGATTGACTTTATTAATTGGGATGACCCAATGAAAATTTGTGTCAAATTTGGTAACATTTGGGAAAACTAAACTTTCAGCCTTCCATACAAATGTATTTGTTATTCTGCAGGGGGCGCTGTCACGCCAAATTTATTACTTTTACAAATAGTAGAATTAGGCAGGAAAGTTTTATAACTGATTCGAATTTGAGCCAAATCGGACTTTGTATGAGCAAACGGGAGCAAATTTTGAAATTTGAAAAGTGCAAAAATTCCAATGGAATTTTGAACAAATAAAAATGGGCAGGAAACAAAAAAACATCTACCAACTATCATTTCTGTTATTGCCGCTCAAATATATCAAAATCACTACATTTGAAGCTTTATAAGACTCAAAATACTTTACTTTTTACTCTAAGTATTTATTATTTATTTTTTAATAAAGGTTTGCAACATTTGTGGCAAAGTAGAAAAGTTCCACAATTAATAGAATAGACAAAGCACTACACAGAAATGCAGATAAGTAAATAAATAAACAAATTAAATAAGTACATAATAATACAAAATGTTAAGAAAGGATTATAGCAGGAAGGAAGTTTTATACCTTCATTCTTTTCCACAAAACTTACAGATGAGAAAAGACAAACTTCTTTATAAAATGTGAGGAAAGATGGTTTAAGAACCTACGCTCGTGGATAATGAATTTACCTATAATAAAGATTATGTTTAAAATCATTTCACATTTTTTGTCATGCATAAGAGAACCAAAAATGATGTCCTTGCTGGTAAAGACTTTTAAATCCTGAGGAAAAGCCAGTAGTTTATCAGCCCCAAAGGCTTTAAATAAGTGTTCTGTCGATTCAGTATTTACATCACAGAAAGAACGACAATTATCATCCATCCCAAAACGCCGTCTAAACAGGTCAGGGGCATTTGCCTGAAAGACTTTTAAAATGACAGAAGCTAGTTCAAGTATCTTGCCCATTTTTTTTTTTTTTTTTTTTTTTTTTTTTTTTTTATTTATTTATTTACTTTATTTATTTATTTATTTTATTTTATTTTTTTATTTTTTATTTTTTATTTTGCAATTTGTATTTTGTATTTTGTATTTTGTATTCATTTATTCATTTATTTTGGCCCACTCTTACCCAAGAACACACCGGCAGGGGGCTGATGACCGTTCACTCCACGGACCAATCAGCGAACAGTCTCACACCTCCGAGGCCTGTGATTGGTCAATAATCTCCGTGACAACTTCCGCCGCACGTAAAGCTCTGGTTTTGAATTCTTCCCCGTTAGCTTCCGATTAGCATGAATGTTTTGTGAGGTTTTAAGTAGTTTTGGTGTGTAAGTCATTAAACTTGTATGAACATTTTAAAGCCGCGGATTAGTTTTGATGTTTAGGCGTTATTTTTGAAATAAATATGGACCAAGATACCCGTAAACTGTTTGATAAAGTTGCTCAAAAGATGGGCTGGATGGAGATGGGAGGACTGGACGTGGCCGTAGAAAACGTACGTAACGTCACTTGATCCACGTATTGTTGGAGGAAACATTTAATTAATCAACAGTTGAAGCTTTATTTATGCCAAATGTTGTGTTTTTAGCTGAAGGGTTCTATTGGGAAGAGCCGACATCCTGGGACCAGTGATACCAGGATTTGTGGAAGTGATGCTGATGCTGACAAGGAAAATAAACAGTTTAAAAGCAAAGAGAATGAAAATAAACAGTTTAAAAGCAAAGAGTACCGAGTAAAGGCTCTGAACGACTCGAGTGATGATGAGTTTGATCAATGTAAGAGATCAACAATAACATAAAGCCTCAGTTGGTTAAATAACAGCTTTAACTTTGCATGTCTTGTTTCTTTTAGTTCTTAAAAAAATGGCCACACCAAAAACCCAGAGCTCTTCTCGAAAACCTGCACCTGCCTCAAGGAAAGAGAGGTTTGGAATCATAAATCTAAAGCTGTAAATGAGTTTCCTGTTGATCTGACATGGAGCTTTTGTTTTGTTACAGTGTTGTTGTTGTGAGTTCAGACAGTGATGGCACATTTGAGACATGTAAGACAAATTTGTTCTGCTTTTTATTTATTTATTTTTATCTTTTATTTATTTTTATATTTGAATTTAGATGTATTTATTTATTATTATTATTATTATTGCCATTATTTATTTTTTATTTTTTTTGGAAGAATGATTTCCCCTTTTTCTCCTTTTTCCCTAGTTCTCACACGGGTAAAGACTCCTAATGTTAAGCCGAGGAGCGTTAAAGGGAGTGAGAGTGAAGACAGGTAATTTTTATTTCATTGTAAATAAAAATCTACAGAAGCAAACGTCACATGTGCTTGTGTCTTCCACAGCCTTAAAAACTTCATAGTGAACGACAGTTTTTCCGATGATGACTTTATCAACACAAAGTCAGCAAGAGGTAAATTATTTAAAAATATTACAAATGGTGGTAGTAAAGTACTGTACTTCAGTATACATTTTTAAGTTTCTGTACTTTACTTAAGTACATTTTAAAGTGGATAGTTTTACTTCGCTACATTTGAGAGCAGTATCTGTACTTTCTACTCTACTACATTATTGAACACGTCTGAAAAGTGAAAGTTTTTTTTTAATTATTATTATTGTCTGGGAGCTGCTGAAAAGGCTGAGGGTTTATTTTTAATGTTCATAATTTCAGCCAAACACAAATATACAAATAAAACAGCTAGAAAAAAAAACAAGTGATTCAGTTGTTTCTGTTGATCAAATTGCAGCACAAATCTGTATCAAAATCAGTAAATCTGAAGCCTTAAACAACCTCAAAATATGCACAAAATCCTTTTACTTTTTCCTCTTTTAAGTTTATTTTTAGATTTTTAAAGTGGTGCTTTAATACTTCAACTTAAGTAGATTTTTTCATGTGATACTTTTACTTGAATTTTTTTTTTTTTTTTTTACTCAAGTAACTAAATTAAGTACTTCTTCCACCACTGGCTGTTACTTTATTATTCTTTCCTGCAGTACCAAAGAAGATCCACACTCCATCTCAGGCGCTGTTGAGCAGACCCCTTTCCCAGTGTGAGTCTCCTGTGTTTATCAGTGATAGTGATGACGATGAGGATAATATTGTAATAAAGAGCACGTGGAAAACTCGCCGTAAGAAGTCCCAGCCGTCTTCAAACGAGAAAACGAGCACGACATTGCAGGGAGGTGGAGACTATTCACCGTCTGTGGCAACTAAACCGTCTCCCCTGTCAGTGTTCTCCAGTAAAGTCGTGAACTCTTTGGCGTCTGAAGTTTATGGTCCTAAGAGAACTCTGTCGGCACCACCCAAACTTGTTGAATCATCAGAATCTGAAGAGGAGTTTACTTCACTTTTAGACAGACTTAAAAAGAAAAATAAGTTGCTTGGTGGTACCACATCACCTGCCCCCAGAAAGGGTATTTGTTATTTGCTCTTAAATGTTTATAATTTATCTCTTAGTATCTGTGACGAGAACACAGTGTCTTTTCTGTTTGTTTTTTTTGTAGAGCTCAAACCTGTTGCAGTCGCCACTCCTGTGAACAGACCCAAGTCATCAGAATCTAAACTGGTAAACGAGACGCCGCTCAGTTTTATCACCCCGACTAAACACACGATTGTCAAACCGACTGTGAGCCAAACAGAGCCTCGTCTTGGGCCCAGCAGCAGGTAAACACTGGAGTCATGAACACTGACTCTGTGCTGTTGTAATAATGATGTAATGAGTTGATAAGCTTCCTTTTATTTTTTATCTGTCAAAGAGTTGCATTGTGTAAAACTCCCGGCTGCTTTTTGGAAACGCTCTCAAACCCCGGGACCACGTACGGCCGCAATTTTACACAAAACAAAGAAGAACTCACCAGCAGATTATTTAAACTCTATAATGCCAGTGTGTTTGATGGAAAGGTAAAAAATGTGTAACGTTCACAATAAAATGTTTAGTTCAGTGTGTAATTTATGTGAAATTATTGCAGCTTCCAGCAACTATGTCTGTTACATGGAATAAGAAGATGCGCAAAACTGCAGGCTACTGTGTCACAGGACAAGAACGAGGAGGTGGAGGCCGCTACGCCCGCATCGAACTGTCGCAGAAAGTCTGTGACTCTGCAGGTAACAAGGCCTGAAGTACACTGTGCTGGAAGAAGTACTCAGTTTTGTACAGACACCAGAGCAAACAAATACTCAAGTAAAAGTATCACATGGAAAAAATCTACTTAAAGCATCTGTTTGAAAATGTACTTAAAGAGTAAAATTGAAAGATTTTAACGTTTATCAAAATCACTACATTTGAGGTTTTATTAAAGTTGAGTTTTGTTCAACAGAAACAATTTAATCGATAGAATATACAAAGATTAACAGCTAGAAAAAACTTTTCTCAGATTATGAATTTGATAAAAAACAAACCCTCAGCCTTTTCAGCAATAATAAAAAAATACTTTTACTTTTCAGTCCTGTTCGAAAATATAGTTGAGTAGAAAGTACAGATACTTCTCTCAAATGTACTCAAGTAAAGGTAAAAAGTATCAACTTAAACATGTACTCAAGTAAAGTACAGATATCTAAAATGTGCTCCGATACTTCAGTACAATACTTTCCTGCTTGTATGTTGGAAATACTTTGTCACTTTCTATTGTCGGTATAAAAATTGTTGCACATCTTCAGACCGTTTGCGAGACACTCTGATCCACGAGATGTGTCACGCGGCGACGTGGCTGATAAACGGAGTTCGAGACGGACACGGAACCTTCTGGAAGCTGTACGCCCGCAAGTCCACAGTGGTCCACCCTGAGCTGCCCGTGGTCACCCGCTGCCACAGTTATGACATCAAGTACAAGTTCCAGTACCAGTGCACGCGCTGTCAGAACACGTAAGAGCAAATGTTTACATCTGTTTTCTCTTTATCCTTTTGGGCGTTTGTCATAATCAGGTTGTTTTTTCTGTAGAATTGGGCGTCATTCCAAATCACTGGACACAGAAAGGTTTGCGTGCGCCCTCTGCACGGGTAAACTGGTGCTGCTTCAACCCTCCGCACCACGGACTCCGACGCCGTTTGCCAACTTTGTCAAAGAGAACTATGGAGCCGCCCGACAGGAGCTGGTGGGACAGAGCCACGCTGAGGTGATGCGGAAACTAAGTGCAGACTTTGCCTTGAAAACGAAGCTGAGTCAAAGTTAACGTGAAACTCTCTTGACTTTAAATAATGTGATGAAATATATGTAAACATGGCAGCTAATCAAATGTATTTAGATTATTGAGGTAACTGCCAAATCTGAGCCATGTATGTGATGATTATTGTCGTTGTGTTTTATGAAATTCAAACCATTTCTTTTTGCTGTTAGTCCTGTTCCAGAATAAATATTATAGTTTTATTAAAATGCGTTTCGATTGTAAACTCGAAAATCTTTCCAAAGCACATCAACAAGGAGTGTCTGAACATTATAAGGTGAATAGGACGAGGGCGGAGCTTCATGTCTCCTCTGGCTCTAACACAATAATCACTATAGTACGTTTTGTTCAATATATGAAAGTTGGAGCAGTATGTTTTGGCGCTTAGTATTTCTCCTGTGAACATTTTCTTTACAAAAATGGGGAGATTTTGGCTATTTTTATGTGATACAATAAGATCTGAGCTGTAGAAGGTTGAATAGACGACTTCTGTGACTTCTTTTTTTGTGTATTTTTATTTATACAGGGGAACCCAATGAGAGCACGTGGGCGACCTGTTTAAAATATAATGCAAGCAGAAAAAACGAGTAAACAAATCCATTTAAAACATTAAAAACAGGAGCAGGTGTGTGTTTACAAGTTTGGTGACACAATCGCAGTTTAATAATCTGGTAATAAGTGTCCAGTTTTGATTTTCTTTGGAGTTTGTTCCATTTTGTGAAGGAAAAACAACTAAAAACCCTCTTTCCCGTCTCAGTTTGGGTGCGGCTCGTCCTTAACCTTATGCATCATGTGATCTGGGATTAAACGTTTTGGTATCAATGATTAACAAGCGCATGAGGGATTCTGGGAGTTTTTGAAGTCGTCCCTTATCGATACATTTCATACAGAGCTGGTTTCAAATCCATACCAATAATACTTAATTTTCATATTTATTTGTTGCATCTCAGGCCTTTTTAATGATGTATATTTAACAAGGAATTATCTTTCTAAATAGTTTCAATATTATAATTTATCAGGGTTCGTTTGGTTTGAAATGAAATAGCTCTAAGTCGACACTGGTCTTGTTGTTTATTTTTATTGGATGTCGCCTAAAGGAAGAGGATATGTTGTTTTTTTTCCCTCCTAAAATCCAGCAGCACCTGTGACGAGGTCTGTGCGTTGGATTTATTCACCGGCGACGCTCAACAGGAGTACGTTTGAACTATAATCTGCTCCTAGGTTCATGTGGGAGGACAAAACAAACGCACCTGTCGCTTAATAAGACGATTGGTTGGATCGACAGGAGAATAAAATCTAAAACGCAAGAAATCCCAGTCAGTTTCAATGCCACCGTGTGTGTGCTGAACCACTGCAGTGACGACAGTAAACAACTTGGAGTAAAGTTGCATGTTTGTTTTTAATTGACAAGTTCAGTACAAGTGTAATGATAATCCACAAAGAAAAGTGTGAAGGTTGTAAAGGTTGTGCAGAATCCATTTGAGTGGTTATGAACAGCCTTTAGCTCCTGGTGTAGGCACAAATTGACACGCAGCACTGAGGTGGGGCGTCACCTGAGACGGCTATCCGAAACAAAATGACACAAAACGGCAAAATAATCATTACAAAAACAGATTGTACATAGGCAGGCGCACTCCAAAATATATTAAGATTTTTTTTTACAATACAAACTTGCAAAGACCAGAACACTGTATCTTGCAAATTCAACATATTAAATACAATAAGACTGTAATATTCTGATTTTAGGTGTTTTTTAAAGACTTTTCATATGGCACGACAGTAAATCTGCAGCAATAACACGATTCATTCAAGGACACTTCCATCGACCTTCATCACGTGTCAGTACAGACAGGTCTTCTTCATGATGCGCAGAAACTCCTGCTGACTCACTTCTCCGTCTCCGTCTTTATCCGCCTCGTCGATCATTTCCTGGAAAAAGCAGAAGCAAAAGTTTCATTTAAAGCCTCTGATCTCTGTCCGTACGACGACACAAACCCTCTGCGTGAGTGATACCTGCAGCTCTTCATCCGTGACGTTTTCTCCCAGCTCTTTGGCCACCCTCTTGAGATTTTTGAATGAGATTTTGCCCGTTTCATCGTCATCAAAGAGTTTGAAAGCTTTGAGGATTTCCTCCTTCGAGTCCTTTTCAGCCTAAATTAGATGCATGTGTTACTTAACCGTTATATAATTAAATAACTTAATAATAGTTTTCACACTTTAAATTAGGACACCACAGTATTTAGTAGAGAGACACCGATATTTGCACTTCTTAGCGAATCGGCTATCGGCCATAAATTTTCAGCTCAGGCCGATATTTAGTTTTTGCTCTTCTGCTGCTTAAAGAGTCACACAAAGCTTTATCTGAACACTTCAGTGCAAAGATGACTGCTCAGAATGTGACTGCTCTGTTGAAGGTCTGTGGTAAAAGGGGACTGTAGGTGAAATTTAAATGACAGAATTTCATGAAAATCATCAATATCAGTCCAAAAATATCGGGAGACCTTGTCAGCCATCTTTGCCTTATTCTAAACAATCGGCATCGGCCATGAAAAACACAGTCATTCCATCTCTAATATATACAGCAATCAAAACATGTCATTTTAGAAGCTGCAAAAACAAAACACAATCTTTTTATAGAAACATCTCTCTCTACAAACATGTTCTGAAAGTGATTAGGTTATCAGTTTGTATTTCAGTGTGTAATCCCTCAGTCGTCCACGAATAAACCAGAGTGAAAGAGAAATTCTGGACAACTGGACAGAAAGTACTACAACTTTTTGTCCAGTTGACAGATTTGAATGTTCTTTTAGTAATGCAAGTAGAGCCATAATGTGCACAAATCCTACTCTTTAAATCTATAGTGCTAAAGTCTGTGTAATCCCTCCGTCATCCAGGTCTGATCCATCAGAAAAGCCAAAGTTAAATCTGTCACTGGACAAATTGTTGTAGGAGTGAAGACGTTTGGCTGCTCGTCCAAGCCGCTTCTTCAGTTCTGGTCAGATTACTGCTGGATATTAAGGCAGAAACTGTTAACAATAGCTGTGTACAGTGTCCGTGTAGTTAGTTCCTTCCTTCAGACAGACACGAGACAGTGTCCAGCTGTAATCTGACCAGAACTGAAGAAGCGGCTTGGACGAGCAGCCAAACGACTTCACTCCTACAACAATGTGTCCAGTGACAGATTTATCTTTGACTTTTAGTATACAGCACTAGAAAGCCAAAGTAGTATAATATAAAGCTACCAAACTACCATTTTCTGGGTCATAACGGCCAGGAAGTCTGTGAAGGTGATCTTTCCCGTGCCTTCCTTGTCCACTTCATTAATCATCTTCTTGATCTCTTCTTTCTTTGGTTCAAACCCCATGGCCCTCAAAGCCACCTGACGGAAACCAAACAGAGCAGAACATTATCACGAGAACCACAACACGGATGCACCAGAGCCTCCTCCTCTTGTACCTTCAGATCCTTCACATCAATAAGTCCAGATCCGTCCGTGTCAAACAGCTCAAAGGCCTCCCTGATCTCCTGCTTGTGCTCCTCTGTCAGCTCCAGTTTGGGGGTGGTCTTCTTGCGCGGAGGGGGTATGGGACCCTGCAGGGAGGGTCTCTTTGCACTGGTGGCCTGATGATTAAACACAAAAAAAACATATGACGTGCAGGATGCAATGAATAACATGCGAAAAGATGAGAAAAACAAACCACATCACCAAGGAGTGCCTTACCATTATCAGGCGAGGAGGACAGTCACGATGATTTCTGTGTTTTTAGACCAAGTACCTTTTATATTTTCGCAAACAAGGAGCGTTTGAACTGAAATAGCTCTAAGATGATGCTGGTTTTGTTGTTTATTTGATTGGATGTCGCCTAAAGGAGGAGGATATAAACGTTTTTTCCTCGCACTCTCCAGCAGCCGTTGTCATGGAGGAATGGTTGTCATGTGCGTTCGATTTGTTCACCAGCGACGCTCAGCTGGAAACGGTTCAGTCAGAGTCCGCGCCGTGAGTCATGTAGGAGGTTAAAACGAACGCACCTGTCGCCGAACAAGATGATTGGTTGGAATTCACGGAGGTATAATACGTAAAACACAAAATAAACCAGCCAGTTTCAGTTATTTCTCCCTAATTCTGCCTATTATCTTTTAAAGCGCACTTTTATTACCATAGCCTAAGAGCTGCTCTGTGAATTCATCCACAACGAGATCTATAAACAGTATTGAGAAGTAACTGAATACATTTTGAGTATCTGTATGTATTCAGGATACGTACAATATACATTTTAATGCAAATATTCAGTATTCTATAATTACATTTTCAAAGTATTCTTCCCATCAGTGAGTATATAAAGTTCTTATTGTTATTATCTTATTTTCAGTTAACTAAATAATTTCAAATAGACCTTGAGTTTATTTTACTCACTGTTACGATAAAGATTTTTTTGTAAATTAATTATTAATTTGTGTATTTGATTACGTGAAAAAGCAAATCGATTCAGTAATCATTAATGTGTTATAAAAAAAAAATAAATAAAAAAAATGACGTATTATAAGAACGGCTCTGATTGGCGCGCACAATTTGTGGGCGGGGCCAGCAGTCCTCCGACGTTTCCCATTCGTTGCGACAGTGGCGTTCTTTTACGTCCTTTACGTCCCATTGGCTGTACGTAACGTCACCTTTGTTCCGGGTTCTATTTTGACCAATCACAGAGCTCTTGTCACTCGGCTCATTCAGTCAGTCCAGCAGCAGTTTTGTGGAGTTTTGTGGAGTTTTGTGGAGTTTTGTGGAGTTTTGTGCACTTTCTGAGCTGTAACTTGCACATTTTGATCAGTTGGTGTTGTATTTAGTAAGTTCGTTGAGTCTGGTGCGACCAACTTCTCAAAATGACCACACGTTTGCGCCCGGTAAGTTGCACGTTTATTTCTACTGTACAAGCATTAGTCTGCCCTTAATATTGACTTACTCTGCAGAACCTCGTGCTAACTTGCATTCTCTCTTTTTCTTTTTTGCTAACTTACATCCTCCAAATTGTGGGTCACATCAAGTGCTTTTTACTTTTACTTCAGTACATTTGAGAGCAGTATCTGTACTTTCTATTCCACTACATTTTTGAACAGGACTGAAAAGTAAAAAAAGTACTTTTCATATGATTTGAGGGGTTATTTTTACCATGTTCATGCAAACATCCTGACTAAAGTTTTTGAGTCCAAGTTTCAGCTTTGAGCAAAACAAAAATAAATACACAAAATCATAAGAAAAAATAAATAAATAAATTGGTTTGTAGTGTTACTGTGACATTTTTAATTAATATCATTACATACAAATTGACAACACATACTTTTACTTTTTAAACAGATACTTTAATACTTTTACTTAAACAGATTTTTCATGCAGTACTTTTACTTTCACTTTAGTAACTTTTCCTCCTGTAGTTGTACTTTTACTTAAGTAACAAAACTGAGTACTTCACCCACAGAGTAATAAAAGATGCCTGGTCATTGGAGGGTCTGGGTTCCTGGGCCGACACCTGGTGGAGAAGCTGCTGGATCGGGGGTATTCAGTCTCTGTATTTGACATCTGCCAAAATGACGAGCTTCCCAGTGTCACCTTTCACCAGGGCGACCTCTGTGACAAACAAGTGAGTGCTACCAAAGAACTACAACTCGCGTGAGAGTATGACAAGAGTGTTACGTTTGGTTTTCACTGAGAAACGCCACAACAGAACACTAGGCAAATGTTGTATCTGAATTATTCATGAGCTGCCATATCTGGTTTTCATTCAAGGCTCTGCTGTCAGCTCTGAAGGACGTATCCTTGGTTTTTCACTGCGCATCTCCTGCACCTGCCAGTGACAACCGCGAGCTGTTTGAGAGAGTCAACATTCAGGGCACGAGCACCGTCATTCAGGCCTGTAAAGAAGCTGGGGTTCAGGTGAGGCTAGACCATGAGATGAGGCATGGTTTGGTTATTAAGTGTAAGCTTTACTGTTTATCTGTAGAAAATGGTTTTGACGAGCAGCGCCAGTGTGGTGTTTGAAGGCAAAGATATTAAGAACGGAAAAGAGAGTCTGCCCTATGCCAAGAAGCCCATCGACTACTACACACAGACCAAGATCATGCAAGAGAAGGTCAGTTTTATGATGGATATTTGTGATTATTTATGTTTTGATTTGTTGTATTGTGATTTTAATGTGTCCAAACCTTTGACTGGTTGTGTACTTAATGTATTTAAGTACAATGTTTTTGACACTTTCCTAAATCACCTGCTAAATGTTTGCAGCTGGTTCTTGAAGCGTGCGACAGAGAAAGTGGTTTTCTAACAGTTGCCATTCGACCTCATGGCATCTTTGGCCCACGAGACCCGCAGTTGGTTCCTATATTAGTGGACACGGCCCGTAGAGGGAAAATGAAATTTATTATTGGGTAAGTCTTGAGTCAAATGTTTTTCTGACCATAGACTGTGTAAAGAAGTGGACTGAGTGAGTGTGACGTCACCCACAGTGTTCAGCTTCAGTCAAATGAAGCTCATCGAGGCTGGAGCAGTTATAGGACGAGTTCCACATTTAGTCTATGGCTCTAACGTGATGGAATTACATCTGGACTTTGTTTTGCTGCAGTGACGGGACAAATCTAGTGGACTTCACTTTTGTAGAGAATGTGGTTCATGGACACGTCCTGGCAGCCGAGCGTCTCAAGGCAGATTCCTCTGTTTGTGGAAAGGTTAGACAGTATATGATAGACATTTAAAAACTTTATTTACAAAGCTGTATGTTTGACTGTTTCTGTTTTTAGGCTTATCATATCACCAACGATGAGCCCATCCGCTTCTGGGACTTCATGTCAGAGATCCTGGTGGGTCTGGGGTACCCTGCTCCTCGTTACCACCTCCCGTACCTGTTTGTTTATGGTCTGGCTCTCCTGCTGTGGATGTTGGCTCTGCTCCTTCGTCCTCTGATCTCCTTCAAACCCACTTTTACCCCAATGAGAGTGGCTCTAGCTGGAACACATCACTACTACAGCTGTGACCGGGCCAAAGACGACATGGGCTACACGCCTGTGGTCAGTTTGAAAGAGGGAATAAAACGCACTGTGGAGAGTTACCCTCACCTCAGACGAGGAGCCTGACTGTGAAAAACACAAGTAACACTTTACCATCTTTATAACAGATACAACATTCACTCAGATGGAACAAGTTGCTGCTGATGATCAGTGTCTAGGAATTATTTGCACGTTTTTGCCACTTGGTGGCAGCAGAGTGCTGTGATTTATTAAAACTGGTGCTGTTGAAGTTGTTCACCTGCCACTGTGTGTGCAGCACACACCTGTTAAGAGTCCTGCATTCAGATTAAATGTGTTTTTTTTGTACAAACTCTCAGGACTGTGAGTAGAATGTTACACACTGACCACACTGAAGATGAACCATGATGACCCCTGACCTCTGCCCCCACCCATGGCTTCACCTTTAGTTAAATAATTACCTCATAATTCTTCTTGATATTTTAGTTATAATAGATTTTATTTTTAAATTGCACAAACTCAAAGACACTTTAATGACAAAATCATTGGATCAGGGACTAAAGCAAAAGTACAAAAATACTTTTCCTGTAATCTTATCAAGATAGTGTTGAGTGTTTTAATGCAGCTGTCAGTCGATATGACATGGGAGGGGCAGTACAAACATTCCATTTGCCTTTTCTGCTGTCACCAGTGATTTAAGACCAGTATAAAATCCCATATTTAGGACATTCTCTCCTCTGTCCTGCACTGTCACTGTCTACACTGCATTTAGAACATTTATTTTTTTCTCTTTTAAGGAGAAACTTAACTCTAGGTCTCATTTTGTGACAAGAAGGTGGGGGTGAAGTGGAGATACTTAACATTCCCTTTAATTCTGCTGTGTCTAAATGATTCACTGCTGCAGTGAGACAGGGCGAGCTGTCGGACTGGTTCTGGCGCAGGGAGCAAAGGACTCAGCAGACGACTGTGTACTCACCACACTGAAACTCTCACTCACACTTTCATCTTTTCTCTCTCTGACAGATATTGTGAAATCTGTTCACACCCTTTCACATTTATAAATGTGCCCAGCGTGCGTTCAATTGTCTTTGCTCGAGTGGTAAACTGATCCCAGAGGTGGAACGTAATCAGACACTCGAGTAGTTTTGTACATTCTAAGAAAAAAAAAAGAAAAGTTTGAGTAAATACAAAGTCTGAATCAGCACTAGCACAACACAGAACATAAATATAATCCTGCTGTAAATGGAATAAACACTAAAAGTACTTCATATGTGTGTTTTCTTTTACATTTAGTCCACAGACATTTACACAGAATAATGTTTAACGTTTACTTCTCTTTTTTGTTCTAAATACTAAATCTTGTGCATTATTACAGTTTTTGCAAGTTATAAACCAACCCTGGAGTGGACCACTGCTGTGTACTTCTACTTAAGTACAATTATTTTGAAGTAACTGTCATTTTTGTCGGCTGTACCCTCCTCCACCCTCAAAAATCTCTCTTTTAAAAACACCTTTAGTAACAGTATTATTAGAAGCAGCAGCAGTGTTATTATAAGAACACGCTCGGATATGTTTACACAGAAAACAACCGCAGTATTATGACCTTTGACCTCTGCTTTTATATCAGCTTAATAAATACTCTCATGTTTTTTTTCTAAACAGGTGCTTGTTGTCATGAACCTTCTTAAAACTCCCTCGTCTCTCGTTTGAAACATTCAGGAGCTGTTTTCTCGTCTGTGTCTCCCTTCAGTTCGTGTTTTCTTTGATTGCGTCTCGATGATGATGATGCTGCTGTTTCTTCTTCTCTGTTTTCATTCTCAGCGGGAAACGGTGCAACATTCCCGGTGGAGACGTTGCCATGCGCCACTTAATTTGTACATAACCCGCTCTGTGTGTGTCTGCTTTCCGTCCACTCCTCCACCGGCTAATCACCTGCTTCTTTGTGTGTCAGGTAACGCTCACGGTCAGAGGGAGATAATGAAGTACAAGTAGTGAAGTACTGCTTAAGGTATGTGTGTTTTACAGCGGATACTTTCACTTTTACTTGAGTACATTAGAGAGCAGTATCTGTACTTTCTGCTCCATTACATTTTTGAACAGGACTGAGGAGTAAAAGTATTTTGGAGCGTTATCCCTTTAGTCAGAGAAATATTCTGACTGAAGTTTTTCAAATTCAAGCTTCGACTTTGAGCAAAACGAAAATAAAAACACAAAATTCAAAAGAAAAGTTAAGAAATAGATTTGTTTTGTTACTGTTGAACAAAATATGAATCAGTTTGAATAAATATCACTTAATTTAACACAAATGAACACAAACAGGTACTTAAATACTTTTACTGAAGTAGGTTTTTTCATGTGATACTTTTACTTTTACTTGAGTAACTTTTTACCTCTGTCTTTTCTATGTACTTTTACTTAAGTAGCAAAACTAGTACTTCATCTGCTATTACTCATCATTAACAAAGTGAGAGATGTACACAACAAAAAAGTGTGTTCTTAGCAACGTGTTACGCACACAGAAAGTTACACACACACACACACACTTTCATACAGACACACACACACAAACACACCCCCTCATACAGACACACACACAAGCACACCCCTGCATACAAACACACACACACACACACACACACACACACACAAACACACCCCCTCATACAGACACACACACAAGCACACCCCTGCATACAAACACACACACACACACACACACACACACACACACACACACACACACACACACACCTTCATACAGACACACACACACAAACACCCCAACAGGCACACGCCTGCATACAGACACACACCTTCATGACACACACCTTCATGACACACACTGATACATACATGCACATTCACACAGACACACTCATAAACACACACCGTCTCACACACACACACAACTCCACCCTCCGTACAGACACATGCACACTCACACACAATCATAAACACACACACACACACAATCATAAACACATACACACACACAATCATAAACACACACACACAGACACACATACAAACACACACACACACACACACACAGCTCCACCCTCCTACAGACACACACATGCACACTCACACACAATCATAAACACAGTCTCACACACACACACCATCATAAACACACACACACACACACACAGCTCCACCCTCCTCTTGACTGGCTGAGCTCGTTGTACCTGAGCTTCACTGTTACAGGGACCAGGCACCTGTCAAACACACAGAGTTCAGTCTCGTACGACTAGAGCTACACACACACACACACACCTCCTGGACACACACACAGCGTCTGGACACACACACAGCGTCTGGACAGTTCCTCTTCTCTGGTACGTACCAAAAAACTGTTAGATTTGAGACATGAGTGTGAATCTGCGCTGCGTCTTTAGGTAAACGTTGACTGTGTCTCACTGTTCGCTCTCATTTCGTGGGCGTTTCTCTCTGATTATTGTGGAGTCGTCCGTCTTGTTTTAACTTTTTGCTCTGCTTTTCACAAATCATTTATTTACGATGTCCTGAGCCGTGGGCAAACACGTCCTCTGAGCTCTGGGTCTGTTTGTTTAAGCACATTTTCGATTCAGCGTTCTTAAAAAGACTTTAGGAGAGCTCAGTGTGATTCACTGGGCCCGAGGAATTAAAAAAATAAGTTCCATTTGCATTTTGAGTTTGGCTGTCGCACAAGTTTGCATACGCTCGAAGCCAGCGCCTGTGCCAAGATAAAAGAACACTCAAGTCATTAATATTTTGGATTTTAAGTGTTTCCTAAGGACAGGTTTTCACTGAGCACAAGCTGATTTTTTGCTCATTTGGAAAGGGCTTAATGCAGTTGTTCATTTAATTTCCTCCTCGTCTGACGCTAATTTAACTCATTTTAAGACAATATGGAGGAGCTTTTGGCTTCTCTTCTGAGGCGATTGTGATGTTTTTTTGGAAAGTGGCAGGACAGGATAAGCAGCATGTCTCCAGAGTGAGACAGGAGCATTCCTTTCTTTACACATGTTTTTTTAACGGTGGAGGACAGCGTGGGAATAAAGCATCGTTCACACTTATAACAAACAGTATTTGTTACATTTACTTTTATTTTGTTTCAGGATTTGTGTGAGACCGAAGCGAGAGCAGCCATGTCGACCGGTAAGAGCCGACGTCACACATCTGAGTCAGAAGTGTCATAAGAAGCTTGGTCCTCATAACATTCAACTGTGAAACTCTGTATTTAGGTTGAGTCTCTTTTCCGGAACGAAGAAGTGATAAAAAACAGTTGCAAGAGTAAAAAAAAAAGTCACTAAAAATTGTCTAAATCTACAGTGTGGCCCAAAAGTCACTGACAGTTGAAAAAAACCCATAACTCTTTTATTTCTCAATATTTTTATTTTATTTTTCCAGAGCATTTAGAACGACTCTTCCCACATTAATCTGAGCAAATCCAGCGCCGAGGAACGAACCCTCATTGTACAGTGGAACTTTGAGTCACATGGGTCAAATTCGACCCAATACCAGAGACGCCCCGAGTGTAAATGACATTAAAGGAATAATAAGTGTTTTTCAAAGACAGGGGGCAGTATCTCCACAGACCTGACTAGTCCCGATTCTGTCTTAAAGAAAAGGTGTTTGTGAAAAAACCTCAGACGACTTAATAAACGACTTAAAACGTGATATCGAGGATCAAATAAGAGACATACGCCGGAAATTAGGTCATTGTTACTTCCCCTGGTTTAAAATCTCAGAAGGTTCAGTTTATTTTCTGCTAAAATCTGGTGAATTTAACTTAAGAATTATAGGAGCGACTGAAGATTTAAAAGCGTTTGGCCTGAGATATTTAGGATGGAACAGCTAATTTACACAATAAACATCCAAAGGAACACGTTTTATAATAATTAGAACAAATAGATCAAGTAAATCAACACAATATCACCCCAAATATAACAGATTTTTTGTGATTTCTCCATTTCCGGTGAAGAATTCTTATTTTCCTGTACAGTATATTTGCATTTAGACTGTTTGATTGCATTTTGTTTTTCTCGTTAACCCCCCGGTTCTTGTAAATATGTTTTTCTTTTTCCTTTTTACTCTTAATTAACAAAATGAGATGGGACCAAAGAACAAGTCTCTGAAAAGCCCCTTTAAGAGACTTGGAATAATAATAACACTTGTTTCATTTTGGATTTGAACTGGAAGAAATGTGTCTGTTCAATGTGTGTTCCTCCCGAAATGAAAGAAAAAAAAAGAAACTCAGTCCTGACTAAGACGTTGGCTCTGGTTTTGTTTCAGGGGGAGACAAAGCTTCTGTGTTTAAAACCACTAAAGTCCGAACCAAACTGAGAGGAGATAACAGTTGGCTGCAGCGTCGCTCTGAAACTCCGACTGAAACGGGAGAAGAGAAGCCCTGGTAAGATCAGACAATCCTCGAGTGAAGCTGAAATTCTGTTTAAACGCGACTTTTGTGCGTCAGGAGCTCGGTTTGTTGAGTGTTTGGCCTCTGAGCTGAAAGTCGGACGTTTAAATCCCGTTCTTGAAATAAAACATCATTATTTGAGCATCAGATTCGCTCCCACACATGAATCCCGTCACTGTGTCCTTGGGCAAGACACTTAACCCACCTGTCCCCAGTGTTTGTGTGCACTGCTCTGTGATTGGATGAGTGGTTCCTTAGAAAAATACTAAAAACAGTCCAAGAGTTTACATTTTTAAGTCGTTATTTCTTCTTTCTTCTGTTCGTTGGAAGGACATAGTTGTCGAACACGTGGTTTTTGTTCATCTGGAAACAAGTTTGATCTTTTATCTTGAGGTTTTGGATGAAAAATGTCTTTACTCGGTGTTTAATTTCGCTCTCCAGTGCATGAAAAATACTTAATCTGCTCTGGTTGGTTAATAACTTTTGCCAGATTCTCATTAACGAGTCCAAGTGTTTCAGTGTTGGTTTAATGTTTAAGAAAAAAACAAGAGATCCAAGAGATATTCCTCAGAGACGTTCCACAGCTCTGGTTCTACATATTTACGTCTGATTATCTTACACTTCAGATAAAGGCGGAATTCCAGGTTCAATATAGATCCAGACTTAATCAGATCCACGTTTTGTTTTGGAGCCGACGTGAAACTGGAGAACTGAAGAAACGGCCAAACGTCTTCACTCCTGCAGCGTTTTGTCCAGTGACAGATTCGCAATTTGTGATTTTTTTTACTTTTAAAACTGTCTGTGTCTCGCTCAGTCGTCCTGGACTGATCCAAAGCAAAAGAAAAACTCAAATATTCCTTAAAAAGTTAAAAAAGTAAAAGAGTGAGTCTGATAATAATTAGCTCACAATATATTGAAAATTAGGTCAGATATTTTCATAACATATTTAAATAGTGGATTTATTTATTTATTCATTCATTTATTTATTTATTCATTTATTATTTATGTATTTATTTATTCATGTATTATTTATTTATTTATTGATTCATTCATTTATTTATTATTTATTTATTTATTTATTATTTATTCATTTATTTATTTATTATTTATTCATTTATTTATTATTTATTATTTATTTATTCATTATTTATTTATTTATTTATTCATTTATTTATTTATTTTATTGTTGTGTCTTGCATATATTAAACACCATTAAACAAACAGTTGCCAGACGTGTGTCACAAAAACCAAAGACTCATTTAAACAAACTCATCTGCTGCTTCTTCCAGGTTTTACAAAAATAAAAAAAAATGAAGAAAACTTATAAACATTAGACTTAAACAACCATTTCATCTTATTAACCAGAACATCTCAGTGCACTGGGAGAACATTTCATCAGATAAACCATTTATAAATCCATCAGAAAATGGACAAAACGGCAAAAAACGAGCTTCACTTTCCACTTCTCCAGCTCACACAAACCACAGAGTCTTTCTTTTCCAGTTTCTAAGATAAAAACGGTTATAAATATGTATATAATTTAAAGATTATTGTGTGATCCATGTTCAGTCTCATCCGTCTCCTGCTTTTCCATCCGTCTCTGTTTTTTTTAACCGGTTTCTCATTTGGCACCGGGTTTAATTGGGCATCAAAAAAGATGTTAGCGCGATGGTTGTCACGTATAAATCATTTTAATTTTAACTTTAAGCTCTTCCGTTAAGGCTCGTGACTGATTATGATTAGCCCCAGACTTGAGCCCGATGCCAATTCATAAAAGTTAGTACATTTTTTTGACCCGTTAACAGGATTGCGGAGGTCCGAGCCAGCCGCCTGAACGGAGCCAACGCTGAATCCAGTCCAGTGTCTTCGCCGGTCAGTTCCGCTCCATCGCCGCTCCCGACCAGCCCCGAACGGTAACTTTAGCAACCTCTTAATACGACGTAACATGCGATTATAATTCTAAATATGTTCTGGAAGCAGGTCACCCACGTCTGGATTTCTAATCAGGTAAAATCGGTTTGTTTTCATGGCTAAAATATTCAACTCCTACCTATTTATTAATTCTGCGTTTTGTTTCTAGGGGAGTATTTACCAAAACGGAGACGACGCCCACAGCATCCAACGGCTACAGGTCTGAGGTTAAAAGTGAAATAACCTGATACATTGAATATTCCGCATATCCTCATGAGTCATTTTGTGTTTTATTCGCAGCGGAACAACTCAATTTACCAAAAAAACATCTGAGACCTACAAAAAAATGTGAGAGCGCTCAAATCCCCGGTTCGCAGTCGGCACAAAGGCAGTGTTTTTGGAGGATTTTAAGTGTGTTTTTTTGTCCCTTAGCGCCCCCCACACTGTGAGGAACGCCACAGAGAAGCAGGAGGGTCAGCTCAGCCCGGACGAGCAGGAGAAACGGTGAGATCGAAACACAACCAGAGAGAAAAGGTTTTGCGGATTTATTTGGTTTTGTTTGTTGGCGTTGGATCAATATCACATTTTTACCACTGTTTTTAGACTGAGATGTCCCGAGTAACAGACATTAAAGCGCACGTATTATTTTATTCTCCGATCTGTTTTAATGTTTCCTCGTCACAAACAGACCTGGAGTTGTGTTATGTTTCATTCTCACATGTTTAACGCACAAACCCTGCATTTTTACGCTGAGTTCTTGTCTCAAATTGGAAAAAAAAACACCTGTTCCACCTTGTGATGTCATCAAGTGGCGATACAGGAAGTGCTCTGCTGTGTTTTTCTGTTTTTAAACTCCACACGCCTTCATTTCTAGAATCATGTGGATCATTTCAGCTCCCGGAATTGCAAATCTCTACTGAACTAAAGGTAAAAAAAACGACCACTTGATGACATCACAAGGTGGAACGGAGCATTTTGCGCTTTGGAGATGGAGATAAAACACAACTCCAGGTCTGTTTTTGAGGAGGAAACATCATTCGAACATGGATTAAACCTCACAAGAGTCAGTTTTGTGTAATATAAAGGTTCACTGCTGTGGTTTAGGGGTAAGTTTGCTCGTCTCCATGGAGATGTTATTGCTTTGTCTAGAATAATCCTCAGTATGGCATTAAACAAATCTAAAAAAAAAAGGTCTCGTCTCACTGCAGATGGATCAGAGAAATTCCAAACTGAAAAAAAAAAAAAAAAAAACACTCCCTCCACCAGAAAAGTTGAGCAGTGGAGCAGCATCTTTAATTATTCATGTAATATCGGGGAAGTCAAAATCCATATTTTCTTTTCGAGGTGGATCATGGGGGATTTTGTAAAAAAAATAATAAAAAATCTACTAAAAAAATACTGTGTTGAACATGTAAAATGATGTGTTTTGCAGAACGGAGGCAGCCAGTAGTGTGTTGAGGAAATCGGCGGCGAAACAGCGCTCGTATGTTCTGTCTGCGGCAAAGTTATACGAGTATGTGCACGTAGATCTGGAAATACGTGTTAAGAGTTGGTTCTTTCATTGTACCAAACTCTGATCAGTGTTTTTTTCTGCTCCCGTTTAGGTCTAAAGACAAAACCCCAGATCTTTTGGTGAACAGCTCCCCGTCTTTTGTGGCTCAGAGGTAAACGTTAATATCCGTTACTCAGTTTAAACCGTAGACTGTTTGTGTAAATGGACATAGCTAACATGCTAGCAGCTGTGTTACAAACAGGAAGTGAGCATAGATGCTTCCGGGTCCATCAACTCTGGTTTCAATTCACTTTACATTGAAAAACCGTGTCCCCTCACTCGAAATTCTGGTCTTCAAATGATCCTGGTGTTTTTATTTCGCTTTTGTGTCTGTAAATCAAGATATAAACGTTAAAAACAGACAAATCAGGCGCCTTCTTTCCTCGAGATCGCTTCTGTTAGCGTTAGCAACAGGTTTGATTGACGTTAGGGGCGTTAACTTCAACATCCTGGCTCTGGATTGGCTCTTTGGTTGCTATGATACTCGCTCTCACTTCGTCTACGTCTTTGGTCTAACCTTATCCTCTCCGTTCTCTCTCGGACCAAATAACTTCATATATATTCCCGTATTTTCTGACTTTACCTCAGCTCCAACTGCGTCCGTCCAAACCATCTCGTTGTAGCTCATTATCTCTTACAAACGATGTAATGTTTTGTGTTTTTGTTGTGATTAAGGGTCCAAATCATAGATGATGGAGAAGGTAATGAAACTCCCTCACCCCCGAAAACCATTGCTCCTCAGCCCAAAGCACGAACTTCGTAAGACCAACTCTTTTTTTGCAATCACTCATTTAATCACCGCTCGACGTAATTGCTCACATACGACTCATCGCTGGCATACTTCTCAGGGTGAACACGGGGTCAAGGAAAATCGAGATAACGGAAGAAATTAAGACAGAAGAAGTGAAAACGGACGAGAAACCCCCAGAGGAAGACCTGTTTGAGAACACGGAACCAGGATGCACAAAAGTGGCCACTCCTTTGCCAGAACTTATCCCAGATCTGGTCCAAGCCACTTACGTCAAAGCGGATGAGTCAGGTGAAGCCGAGCAGCCTGCGTCACCTGTAGTAGAACCAGCTCCGCCCTCTCCACCTGCCACAGCGCCGCCACAGACCGCGACAGAACCAGAGCCAATTCATCTACCACTAAAGTAAGTCTCAACTCGCACGACCGGTATGTCTTTTTTAAACAAATATATCGACGTTTATCTTTGTCTCTTTTCACAGCCCTGACACCAACCCTCTCATCCCAACGTGTTACGCCGACACAACTCCAAAAAGGTACAAAAATAAGTTAACATCTGGGAATTATGATTAAGTAAAAAGTCCACAAAAACAAGGCTCAGCGGTTCATCTCGTTTTGTGATTTTATTTCAGATTTAAAGTGGAGGAGCCTCTGCATCTCGTGGAAGTCGACACACCAGAAGCCAACCTTGTAGATCTAGAACCTGCTCAAACAACGTAAAATTATTCAGACGCTGTTCAAATCTTAACTATGAAACGTCGTCCTGTGAATTGGGAATTAGCAGTTAACATTATTTCATCTTGGGTTTTGTTTTTAACTCGCCTTTTCCCTTCGCTGTGTAACTTTTCTGATGGAGACGCCGCCGCCTTTTTGTGTTTCCGGGGAGAGATTCACTTCACAAATATAAAACGCATGACAGATTTGTTAAATTAGTTGCGGATAATTGCAGGAATTTCAATAACGTCTCCATGGCGACGAGGCGGCGGCGGATTCCTCACCGAGAAAAGTCACATAGTGCATATTTGAGCAGGGCGAGCCGGTGCGTTCACTCACGGAGCAGCTTCCTCGTTCATGTCGGAGGAATTTGATATGATACGATGATATGATGTACCCAGAATTCCATGTTTTTTGACCTTAACGAACCTCTAAACACTTAAAAAACGGATATTAACACTGACATTTTTGTGCAAATATGTTCTAGTTGTGTCAAAATAACTGAAAAATGTCTCTCTTTTTGCAGCATGGAGGTTAAATCAACTTCTACAGTCACTAAAGTGGAGCCAGCGACTGATGATTTACTGGGTTTTAACGACAGGTTTGTGTGATCCAGTCTTTCCCCAGAACATCAACGCAGCCTGTTACGATGTGTGAACACAAGGGGGCACTGTTGCACTGTTGTCCTCAGAGCTACACACTAAATAAATTCACTTTTCTTTTGTTTTTTTTTTGTTTTTTTTCCAGCCCAGAGTTGGTTTCCCTTGTCCCTTCCAGCCCTGGACCATGGAGTCAAGATCTGCTTAGCCCTGTAGAGAGGTATAGTATAGGAACAAGTATTTCCCACCCACATCCAAACACCGTATATATATTTGAGTATTACTATTTTATAAGTTGGAAAATCAATACTCTTCTAAGCAAGCAACCTTTTCTTACCTTTCTGAAATGGATTTACAGTGTCAGGAGAGAAAGAGCCAACTTATGGGCTTATAACATTTTTTTTTTGTGTTGTTTTTTTTTTTTATAGCACGACGCCAGCACCTGTCAAACCGAGCGGCAGCGTCATGGACCTGCTGTCGAGTGAGGACATTGCAGTGACAGAAATGCACAGGTGAGAGATGCTAATTCGTCCCTGAGGTAAAGACAGACTGTGTATATATGGACATAGCTAACCCGCTAGCCGACTGTGGCTCCAATTCACTTTACATTGGAAAAACTGTGTCCTCCGTCTGCAACTTCTCCCGTCAGACTCGTCGTTTTGGTCTTAAACGTTCGTATTAACCCTCTACATGATCCCGAGGCTTTAATTTCAGTATCGTGTCTGTAAATCAAGACGTGAACATTAATAACAGACAAATCAGGTGCCGTTTCCCTGAGATCGCTCCTGATCGCGTTAGCAACAAGTTTAATTGACAGCGTCGCTAAGCGTTCACTCCGCTCACACTCTAAACCAAGCAGAAAGGGGCGTTACCTTCATCATCCTCGCTCTAGATTGGCTCTTTCGTCGCTATGATACTCACGGTTTGATTCCCAAATATGAAACTCGGCTCCGAATCGGCCTCATAACTGCCTCGATGAGCTTCATTTGACGATGTTCACTACAATAAAAGTCTGATCTTCCACTCAGTGCCTCCAAAACGTTTTATCTACGCGCAGTATACAGTGTTGTCTGATTAGTATTGGGTTTCTTTTTGTCTTTCCCAGCCTCAGAACGCTGCCAGAGGAGGAGCAGCAGCAGCCAGAGACGAAAACACAAAGGTACACATCGAAATGGCAGCTCTTCTTAAACAATTATCAGTCAATGCAGCACCAAAGGAACACACTGTATCCAAATGTGCCTCGTAATCATTTTGACGAACCTCCTTCTTTTCTCTTTTCCTCCCAGCGTGACAGAAACAGTCACAATAACAACCCAAACTGTGATCGTTACTGATGAAAGGTAAGGGGACACTCCGCTCTGCGCTATATCGGGGCTTGTCAAGAGCAGCTTTCTGCCGTTCTAAATAGTGTATGAGGCAAACGGCGCTAACCTTTGCTTCTCCTCCTCCTCCTTTTATCATGCCATTCTTCCTCCTCCCTTTTTCCGTGTCTCCATCGTTGCGCAGTGAAGAGGAACGAGCAGATCCCCAGAGTTCACATGTGATTACTACAGTGACTGAATCCAGGTACTTAATTACACAACGACGTCACAGCCCGGTCCCCGGTCGTTTAAAACTATTACAAACCAACACTTTTCATTACGAGCCTCAGTAGGAGTTCATTTTCTTAATTTTAGCTTAAAATGAAGTTTAATCTGGCTCATTGCTCATTGTTAAAGGTGCAGTGTGTAACATTTCGGGCGGAGGGTGCGGCAGCGGCTTGTTTCTTTGGAGATGTTATCGTTTTTTCTGGAATGTTCCACAGAATGGCATTTAACTTACATAACCAAGTGTTGCAAGTGTTTTCATCGCTCAAATACAAACACACATATGACCTGTGATGTGTCTCTACAGCACGTGTCAAACTCAAGGCCCGTGGGCCAAATGTGGACCACCACGTCATTTTATGTGGCCCACGACAAAGTAAATTAAAACATGACTATCTTAAAATATGAGTTTATCAGGAGATGCACATTACACAGCCATTTTTTCATGTCTACGCAAATCCATATGTAATATTTGAATAAGTAATAAATATAGAAACGGTTAATT